>NC_081561.1:80466530-80596184 GCF_022355385.1 Mustela nigripes | reverse complement strand
CCATCATCATCATCGCCATCATCTCCATCATCTCCATCATCATCATCGCCATCATCTCCATCATCTCCATCATCTCCATCGCCATCATCGCCATCATCTCCATCATCTCCATCATCATCATCGCCATCATCTCTATCATCTCCATCATCATCATCGCCATCATCTCCATCATCTCCATCATCATCATCGCCATCGCAGCTGGACTTTCAGGTTTTATTCATTAATTAAAAACTTTTACTTATAAAAGGAAAGGAGACAAAGTAGATGACAGAGTAGGAGTTTTCATATTACATATGAAACCATATGTGATAATTTGGAAGTTGAGGGAAAAAAATCATTACAGGGCTGAGTCTTTTTTAAAAGAGGGCACTGGAACATTCTTACTCTTATTCACTCTATTTGTCTCTAGAACATCGTGGGCCTGGGAGGCGGGAATCAACATCCTCTAGTGACAAAACTTAAAAGGTCTTAAACATTGGGACCAAGAATGAAACTAACTAGACAGTGGGAGGCAGAGAGGAGGAGAGCTTTTTAGAATACATATTAGCAGCAGCAAAGCAGAATGAATTTGAAAGCAGCTCAATAGGGTATGATGAATAAGTTCTGCAGAGTTAGAAATGGTAAATGGGAATTAATTTTGTAATGCCCGTAATTAACTTTTTCAGGATTTATGAAATGTCACTTTTGCTGGCTTTATTTAACAAGTTGCCCCATTTATGTTGTTTTAATAGGTTGACAGCCTAATACAATAGCTTTCCGGACTTCACTTGCAACCTCAATTCCCACCCAACTCTCTTTTCCCTTCAAGTCTTAGGTTTCTGAATCATGAATTCTTCCTTCACAAAGATTCCAAGAGCCCTCACTTTGGCAAGTCCCTTTTGTACCTCAGGGTCTGTGCAAGAGAGCATAGCCTTACTATCTCTATTTATTTTTATTTATTTATTTATTTATTTTAATTTTAGAGAGACAGAGAGAGAGTGAGTGGAGGGGGGAGGGAAGCAGAAGGAGAGGGACTGGCAGACTCCATGCTGAGTGCAGAGCCTGACTCAGGGCTCGGTCCCATGACTCTGAGATCGCGACCTGAGCCAAACCCATGAGTCAGATGCTTAACCAACTGAGCCACCCAGGTGCCCTCAATCTCTATTTCTTAATTCCTAGTCAAAACAATAGTTGTAAGAAATAATCCTCAGGGAGGGCTGGCCAAAAGTTAGGAAACCTATTTACTCCAATTGTTATTATTTTAGCAAAATAGACTCCTAAGGACGTGATCAGAGTTTTGGACCTCCTCCTTAGGAAAAAGAAAAATTTTCATTCATTCATATAGACAACGTTTCTTGTGTAAGTCCAGGAGGATGACTGAAACACTGAAATCCCTCTCTGGGTCATTGAGCTTGTATTAAAAGCTGCTGTTTTAAGTTTGCACTTTAAACTTTTCTTATAGAGAATCTCAAACACACAAGAGTAGACCAGAATAGGTAGAAAACTATCATAAACCCACACGTGCACATCACCCAATCCCAGCAGCCATTAGTCCCAGGACAATTCTGTGCTGCTTTCATTCTAAGCTGTCTCTGAATCAAGCCAGACCATAAGATAACCCTACATCTGACATATATTATTAGCCCCTAGACTGCTTTCACCTAATTACATGTAGGCACGATTATAACTTTGAAATGCCTTGATGAATACTCAAAAAGACCCCCTAGAAAAATTTGGTTTTGCACTTCTTATAAATTCATGTTAAGGAAGTTGTATACTCCTTACACACTCGTTCCTGTTTTAGGGCTCATTCCTAGGACAGTCTATGTTTCTCCTAAACTATTTCTCTGAGATTATTTTTATGAATATTTTTAATCCTATAACTGATCATTTTCTATTAAAGTTTTCACTGTGTAATTTAAATATTGGTTGCCATTGTGAGTGCCTATTCTTTTTTCATTATATCTAAATTCATTTCTGGCTTAAAGGTTGACTTTTGGTGTCATTATTGGGTATCCTGCCATTTCATTGAACTTTACAATTAATTCCTAGAATTTTTCTGTCAAGTTGTCTATGTATGATGATATATGATAAATACAGGATAATGTCATCCAAAAATAACCATGTTAAGACTTCCTTTCTAATGTATCTTTCTATTAATCAAATTTTACATCTGACAGCACTGGCCAGAAATTCTAGATGGTTATTAAATGCTAATATAGATAAAGGACCATCTAATGTATTTCTGACTTTCAGGGGAATATTTTTGAGTTTCAGCAATAAATAACTCTAGGCCATTGATTTCAAATTAATATGGTTTATCATGTTAAGGAATGCTCCTTCCATTTTTACATCACAAAGAAGTTTGTTTTATTTTATTTAAACAAAAAATGGGAGGATTCTCTCAAATACTTATATAACCTACTTCAAGTTGAACATATTCCATTCTTATTCATTCAGATTGTTTCAGTACATTTCCTGATATTAGATTTAACTGCAAATTGTATTCCTAAAATAAACTCCATTACACAGGGGATATGTTATTATCTTACATACTACTAAATTCTATTAGATCCTTGGTTAATAAATTTTCACATATAAATCATTAAGTAAGATTGGCTATGGCATCTCATCCATATCTATTTGATATTGGGATTCTATGGATTCTGTTTATTTCATAAAATGAAGTTAGCAGTATTTAATATTTTTCTCTATTCCAAATTCATTTCTAGAACCTGGGAATAAATTAATCCTGGAAAGCAGGAAGCAGTACACTTATAAATCAGTCCAAGTTTAGAGTCTTTGGAGGAATATGGACAGCTTTCTGAATTTATTCCATATTTTTGTTTTGTGCAATTTTTTTAAAAAAAAGTAAGTGGTTTTACTTTTTAACTTATTTTTATTTTTGTTAAAATACAAAGACTCAAAATATACTCTTAAAATTGGTGACTTTTACAATATGTAAATTATGCTTTGATTGAAAAAGTGAGTTGGGGATGGGGAAAGACAGAATGACAAGTCTGAACTCTTTTGGATTTCCTAATGCTTAAAAAGCATTTTTAAGCCTTTACATTTAAATGTAGTCTGATGGTGTTTATAGATATTTCATTTTTCTTCTGTGACTATAAGAAAAAACAATTGGACGGGCACCTGGGTGGCTCAGTGGATTAAGCCTCTGCCTTCGACTCAGGTCATGATCTCAGGGTCCTGGGATCGAACCCCATATCGGGCTCTCTTCTCAGTGGGGAGCCTGCTTCTCCTGCTCTCTCTTCCTGTCTCTCTGCTTATCTGTGATCTCTCTCTCTCTCTGTCAAATAAATAAAAATAAAATCCTTAAAAAAAAAAACTGGAAAGACTATTGTTTAAAATAGTTATAATAAATTTTGTTGAAACAAGCCAATATGGTCTCATACTATGAAAAGGAAAGCAACATAAAGACTGGGATATCCAGGTGGCCAAACTTTCACTGGCATTTGTTAATTACTGTAGCACAGAAGAAACCTACATTTGGTGTTCAGTCCTAGTACTAATCCTTTTGAGCCTGTGCTAAAGTCTATTCCATTAAAACCTATGGTATCTGGTATATATTCAATGATTGTGAATTGTATTCATGTACTCACATAATTTTGATATCTTATTGAGGAACCTGTTGTCAAAATATTCAGAGGTTTAACAAAAGAAATGGAAAAACTACTTGTTTCTTTTGTAAACACGGTACGAATGACTCAGAGAGGGGGGACATCTGAATCTGTTCTTTCCATTGCTATCAGTCTTGAAAAAGAGAATTGATAACCAGATTGGACAAACAGCAGAATTCTAAGTAAATGAAATTATAACTAAGTAAATTATTATAACTGTGTGCCTGGTGCAGGATTTCATATCCAGTCCCTGATAAATCTAATAAAATCCAGGTCTCACCCATGATTAAAGGAGTCATTGGGGAGAGCTAAGAAAGCATTTGGAAGGCCTCTGAAGCCTTCCAAGGACTGGTCAAACATGATCTTCAGCATCACCCAGACACTGAGGAACTTCTGCTGCCAATCCACTCTGGGTAACTGAATCACTATAGAAAGCATACACTCTATAAGAGAAGCAGATGTTGTCAACATTTTGGAAGGTTTCTGATGACAAAGAAAATTATGCCTCCCTAACATTTTGTAACTAATAGTAATGGTAGGTGGAGTTACTCAGTTCTCTGAAAAGTCTTTGAATACCTTAGCACAGACTGGGCTAGATCTAAGAATAAGATGAAATGAGATCAAATTTATTAGTCCAAGCATACGGACAAGAAGGATCCAACAGACACTTGAATCCAAAGGGAGCAGGAAGGAGCATCCCTGGGAAAAGGAAAATCAGGGGTCATTGGGAGCATCCAGTAGGCATGAGGAAGTTGGCAGAAAGATGATCTTTGAAACTCAATACATCTTCTTCAACTCATCATAGGATATAGACCTGTATTGTCTGGACTGAAGACCTCTCTTACAAGTTACCTGAGTTTTGATAGTCCCATTTGCTTGAGACTAGACAATCAATAATTACATCTTACTGTAGAACCTACTACCAAATCTTTGCCCACAGTGTATTAGTCTCCAGACTAGTGGAGACTGGTAACTAATAAAATATTTTGTGTTCTATAGAAGAAAAACTATGTCAACCAAGATTCCAGCTTCCTGGAGTATCACATGGGTATTTCCCAACATTCTTTGCAGTGTGGACTCAGAGGATCTCTGGCATAGTCTCACAGTTTTTGGTTGGTTTGGTGGGTCATGCAGACCATGCAGTTCATCACTGGCATCTCGGGAGCCCATTCCTTCTGGGGTGTTCTAGGAAAAGCTCAGAATCCCATCCCCTTCTAATAATCTGGTCAGAAGAGTGTTCCCCTTCACCAAAAACAAATTCTACATGTGCTTCATGTCCTGTACCTCAACAAGTATCTCAACGAGCGAGGGTCCCACCCCTTCTCCTTCCTGTGTCTTCAACCTCTGCCTCTCCCTTCTGTCTTCTCTCACTAAAAATAAACAAAAAAATCAAATAGTTCCCCATCCCACCACATCTATTTCTCTCTCTCTTTCTTTCCATAACCAAATTTCTCAAAATAGTGCTTGTTCTTACTACATCTGTGGCCTCATCTCCTGGACAATCTTCTGTCTTCCCTGCCATAGCTGCCACCCCACCATTTTTCCAGATGGCCTCACTTAAGCTCTACGATGTTGCTGAAACCAAACCCTATTTAATGATAACTGTTCATGCATAATTGTTTTGTTCATTCCATACCCCCAGTGCCTGGCACACCAGAGATGTTCAGTATGTATTTGTTGAATAAATATTTTAAGTTATAACATTTGTGGCAAGAGGCATTATTCTAGCATTATTTCTTTGAGGAATAATTTCTTTGTTCACAACTCTTCAATCTCTACAACCCACCTTTGTAGCTGCATGGGAAATTTAAGAAAAGGTGTTTTTTTGAGCAATTGAAAAGAGAATGGTGGTTATGCATGGCAAGGTAAGAGCACAAATCCTCAAGATTGAAAACGCCAATTGGCTATCAATACAACCCACATGCCACACAACATCATTGGTTAGCTCTAGAGAATACTAAGGTCTGGAAATGTTCACTAGATTACATAAGGTCTGGTAGATATTGGATGGCAGAGCTGAGGCTAGACCCCAGCTGTCCAGCTAGGGCTGTTTGCAACATGCACAGACCTGACGATGACATCCTAGGGACAGACCTCTAGGACAGGGGAATGGCACAAACATTGCAGTTACTGAGCATTTTCTTTGACTGCTTGGATTTCAAACTTCATCAAACTTCAATTCTGTATGGAAATGGAATTCCAAATATGGATTAATCCAGGTGTTATCCACAAAGCAAGAGCCAGGCAATTTGGTTCTCTGGTGCCCTTTGTTGGAAAGGATCTCAAGATTTTGCTATTAAACTGAGCAGCACTGGGTTATCTCCAGAACCACAGCCAAGAGCTTCCATTCTGCTTTCGCTTCACTCTGTTCTCTCCATGTGACCTTGGGCATATTACCACAGTTGTCATTCTCCCGTTCTTTCTTCCACTGGGTTGTTCACTTCATAGCCCTCTCTTGAGCACTTTGTATTTGCAGGGCATGGTGTTGGCTGCAATGATGTGTGAGATGCTGTCTAGAGGGAAAAGGAATTTGTACACTTTAGGATGTCAATGAGCATGTAATCCAAAGAGCCAAAGGAAAAGAGTGAAGAAGAAAGGAGAGGCAATCCTAAGAAAGAAGGCAAAACTACACACTGAAATTTATTCATCCTAAATTATTCATCGTGTTGGTGAATAATTTAAATGAATAAAATAAAACTGCACCTGAATGTGGTCAATGAAATCTTAACCATGGCATGACAGAAAGAGCGTGAGAAAACTGGCTCCCACGGTGGTCGCACACTTACCTTGCATCCTTTAGGCCAGTCCCTTAACCACTTCCATAAAACATGGTTAATAATAAACTATATTACATAATTGCTATAATGTATGTAAAGTGGTCTTTACTTTCTCATAAGCACATTCATGTACTATTCCATACCATATCCTGCTTCCTTGTAGGATGTTGTTAGAACTAACTTTCAAAGATTCTGCTAACTACGAGTCAGGGACTGTTCATAGAGGAAAATCTAGGTTGAGTTTCAGGAGACTACAGGTTCCTTTCGTTTATTATCTACGAGTCTATGCGCCTCTGTCCTCCCATCTGAAAAATAAAAGTAATAATGCTTATGCTAACAGACTCATAGGGTTGACATGAAAATCAAGAAAAGTAATGTTTGGAATGCTTTAAAAGGGAATAAAACTGTTAAGTATTACGAAACAAAAAGAAACTCATCTGTCCTTGAAAGGAGAAGTGTTTTACTTCTGGGTCTACTCATTTTCCCTTGGAATGCCCACCCCATGCAACAGCGCCATCAACATTTTGATGGCCGTCTTTTCTTGAATCTCTTTATGCCTATAAAGCCCCTCACATGCTCCCTCCACACACATATATAGTGTATCATGTGAGTAGACTTTCACAACATATGGTTTGTTGGTTTATTTTTAACAATATTTGCTTTTTAAAAAACAGTCACCTGCCTTCTATTTTGACCCCTTGCCAAAGCATTTTTCAACAGTCAACTCAAGCTGTATCTCCCTTTTTGAGCCCCTCCTGAACACTGCTTCCACAAGGTGGAATTTCTCTTTAGTCCCTAGACCCCAGAAATGCCTCAGTCACAGGCACCCAATGCTTATGACACTTCCTTACCCCCCAGTTGTTGTTACCTTCATGAAGGTGGGGACCAAATTTAATCCCACTTCATATAACTGGCATTTAGTACAGTACCAGGTAACGCTATAAGCACTGAGTAGATAAAAAAGGAATGAGTGAAGGAACATATGGATGAATGAATGAATGAATGAACCGCTACCTAAGATGTACACACAAAAAAATTTTAAATGGCCTCTTTCTAAATTAGGAGGCAAATCATAAAATTGTTTTCATTATGTATATCCCAATTATATGTGCAGACCTCATTAAAGCATATGTAATTTTAAATTCCTTATGTAGTCAAACCCAAAATATAATGCTTGCAAAAGTTCAATGATACATTAATTGAGAATAATTTCTTATGATTCAAGATCTTTTTTTTTTTTTTTTTTGTATGATTTCCTTTATAGGAGGTATCTCATGTAGCTAAACTCATAGAAATAAAGAGTTGAATGGTGTTTTCCAGGGTCTGGAGGGAAAGGAAAATGGCGAGTTGCTGCACAAAGGGTATAAAGCTTTAGTTTTGAAAAATGAGTTAATTCTAGATATCAATATTGTACTGCTGTACAATATCATACCTATAGTTAACAACACTGTACTGTACACTTAAAAATGTATTAAGGGGGTGGTCTGGGTGGCTCAGTTGGTTAAGTGTCTGCCTTTGGCTCAGGTCATGATCCCAGAATCCCGGAACTGAGTCTGGAGTTGGGTCCCCTCCTCAGAAGGGAGCCTGCTTCTCCTTCTCCCTCTGCTTGTGCTTTCTCCCTATCTCTCTGTCAAATAAATAAATAAATAAACTCTGTCAAATAAATAAATAAATAAACTCTTTTGAAAAAATATGTTAAGAGGATAGATCTCATGTTAAGGGTTCTTTCTACAATAATAATAATAATAATAATAATAATAAAGAAGAGCTGTCACCACATAATATATAATTAGATTTTTACATTCACTCAAAGCTTTACATCACTACTTTTGATGTTCAGTAATCTGCTAAACTACAGTAGTCAAATTTTCATTTTCAATCTCATCTTCCTTTGTTTAGCTCCTTGTTATACTTGATCTATAAGGAAGCTCAAAATTTTTTAAAAATTGAAAATAAATCTAAATCCCACAGGTGAATCAGGAGAAATTATAGAGCAATAGGATTGAGTCAAACTTTAAAAGCCTATCTCAAATGTCACCTACTCTGCAAAGTATTCCCTAAATCCCAAGGCAAGATGACTCTCTCGTTCCTCTCCGTTCTTATAGCTCTGTGGCTGTGGGTTACGTTACTATTTATTACATTTCTAACTCAACAAAGGGAGGAACTGTGTCATAACCAGCCTTGTGTCCAAGTGTAGCATACCTGGCATGCAGTAGGTGATCCATAAATATATCTGATCACTGAGTGAAGGTAAATACTTTTAGAGGTGCTTGGAAACAATGTTATTTTGTATATAAAGTAGCATCCTTCAGTTGATTAAGTAGAAACTGAAACTGTCAAATACATTAAGATAAGGCAGTGGCTGATTGCTGATTAGACGTCTGCTCTAATAGTCCTTGCATTTGTTTACTTACTAAGCACGAGGTTTTCTGTTTTGTTTTGTTTTGCTTTAGAAAAAATTCACAAGTGATTTTTGAAGTCACTGACATTATCCTTTCAAATATTTCCCCATGGGTTTTTGCAAACCCCACCCCCACCAACCATCTTGAGGAAACTACTGAAGTGTTTCATTTTAATTCCTACAGTACTTGACAGGTTAAAGCATTTTGTAATTCTGATTTTCTGTTCCATGAAGCTGTCTAAATATTCATAGTTAACTTTTTGATCAAAGTCTTGTCAGAGAATATAGTGAATCAAAATTATGAGAGATTTCAAGTGCTAAGTTTGAGAACAGTTGTCCTAGTGAGATTATAATATGTTTTGGTGATAGCACTGCTACATCATTCCTCTCCAAGAGGAAATATGCCGGCTCAGATTAGCTGGGGGTTTTGTAATGGAGAATAAATGTGCAGCACTTCTAAAATTTTAATTTACACAAAATCACCTATGAATCATGTTAAAATATAGATTCTGATTAAATCTATCCTGGTGGGGGGTGTAAGGTTCTGCATTTCTAAAATGCATCCTGGGCTTGTCCATTTTCTTGGTCCATGGACTGTCCTTTGAGAGGTAAGGCAATAAAGAATAAGAAAAGGTAATTGCTGTCAACTTCATTTCCAATGACAATCTCTCAATTCTTAAATCACAATGAAGTTAACCACTGCCAACTGAGACCCCAGTTATTAAACTTGTTTTATGAAAAGGAGGATACTTATTATCAATTCATTCACCCTTTTTTATTTCTTGAATGGTTTCTATGGAGAACTAATTTAAAATGAGAAAATCTTACAAAATTTAATTTTGAGATAGTATCACCTTTGCTGCCAGAGAAAACATTCCATCCACTCCAGCATGTTTCCAAGATATCAAATTTAATGGAAGAATAAGTAAAAAAATATATCAGGTTCTACATGCAGCACAAACTCCAGAGACTGAGATCAATACTGGCATTCCAGCTCATGAAACACACAGATGAACTAGGTCAAAGGGAAAACTCCCCCTGCCTAAAGTGAAAGCAAACACTAGTTATAAAGATTGTATTGAATCTGTAGATCTATGTGGGGAGAACTGACATCTGAACAATGAGTCCTTTGACTCATTAACATGGTGTATCTCTCCATTTATTAATTTTTTTAAATTTCTCTCAGTTTTGTAGTTTGCACTATACTGATCTTATACATATTTTATTAAAATTATTGCTAGGTATTTCATGTTTGGTGATGCTATAATAAATGATACTTTACAATTTTAGTATCTAATTGTCATTGCTAATATATTAAAGATGCAATTACAATTTTCTATTGGTCTTATATCCTATGACTCCACTAAGCTCATTTATTAGTTCTTCTAGATTTTTAACACACACTCTCTCGATTGGTCTGTTAAGAGGCTTGTTTATTTCATTGCTTTTCTTTCATAGAATAAGGATTTGTTGTTTTTTAAAAAAAAATTCCCAATTATTTCTCTATTTTCTATCTCACTGATTTCTGTTCTTGTTTTATTGTTTCCTTCTACTTACTTTGTATTTAATTTTTTCCCTTTTTTTCCGGCTTCTTAAGAAAGAAGCTTAGATCAATGTTTTAACATTTTAACATTTAAAACTCTAAATTTTCCTCTAATTACTACTTGAGCTCCATCCACAGTTTTTAGTATGCTTTGTTTTTATTTTCACTGCTGAAATAATTTATAACTGCCCTTGTAATTTCTTCTTTGATCCATGGATTATTTGCACATTTGTTGCTTAGTTTCCAAATGTTCAAACATTTTCCAGAAGTCTTTCTCTTATTTCTATCTTAATTCCTCTCTGGAATGAATGTTTATTTGAGTGGAATATTCTATAAAGGTCAGTTAGGTCAAGTTAGTTGACAGTGTTACTTTAGTCCTCTTCATTTTTGATTCATGTATTTTGGATCTCTGTTATTGGATTTATATATATTTGTTATTGTTTTGTCTTCTGGATGAATTTATTTTCCTCTTTGTTGTTATGAAATGACACAATTTATCCTTGACAGTCTTCCTCCTGAAGTCAACTTTACTGATATTAACATATCCACACCAGCTTTCTTATACTTAGTATTTGCATGGTATATATTTTCTCATCTGTTTATTTTTAATGTACATCTTTATAATTTAAGTATACTTCTTGTATATAGCATACAATTGAGTCTTGCTTTTTATCCAATTTAAGAATACTCACCTTTTAACTGGAAAAATTAACGTTTATGTATTAGTATCATATTCCTTCCAACTGAAAAATTTTCTTCAACATTCCTTGTAATGAAAGTGTACAGGCAACTAATTTTCTCAGGTTTTGTCTTGGAGAAATTCTCTTCTTACTTTAATTTTTGGAGAATTTTTTGCTAGCTATATAATTCTGGGTTAATATAGTTTTCTTTTGGCACTTTAACGGTGGGCTTATACAGTTTATGCCCCAAAGTCTGCTCTCATTTTTACAGCTAGTTTTTAGAAAGATATGATTTGCCAGTATGGAATTGGGTAGATGAAAGTGTGTATATGTGGGTATTTATCCTTAGATTTATTGAGCTTTTTTATTTATAATTGTTATCAAATTTGGAATTCTTTTAGGCGTTATGTCTTCTATTTTTTTTTTTTTTAATCCCTCATGCAACTCTTCTTCTTGGATCCCAATTATAAGTATGCCAAACTCTTTGATACCATCTCATAGGTCACTGAGTCTCAGGTTTGTTTGTTTGTTTTCCAATGTTTTTTGTCTGTTTCATTTTGGCTAATTTTATTGCCATGTCTTCAATCTCACTAATTTTTTCTTCTGCAGTATGTCATCTGCTCTTAATCTTATCCAGTGAAAGTTTCATTTCAGATATTTTATTTTGGATCTCTGGAAGTTCTGTTTTTAACCTTTTCCTTCTCTTCTCATTATGGTGTTTTGTGTTTTCCTTTATGTACTTTATATACTTATCATTCCTATTCTAACAATATTATCTACTAATTTCATCATTTGGAGGTCTATTTCTCTTGACAATTTTTCTCATTGTCATGGGTCACATTTCCTGCTTTTTTTGGATATGGAGTAGTGTGTTTATTTTGTTGTTGCTGTTTTTGTTTTGATTTGTTTTATTGGATGCTGGACTTTGTCCTTATGAAGTGTTGAGTATCTGTGGAGTTTGCTGCCTTCCACTAAAGATCAGTGGTTTTTGTCCTAAAGTTAGTAGGGTAGTTTGATCCCTTGGAACAAACAAAAACAAGCTTTGTTTTAAGCTTTGCTAGAATGGTACTAGTTTAAACTTCATTCAAAAGACAGTTTAGCTCTACTACTAAGGCATCATCACTCTGAGATCTCCATTAGATGTCTCAGATGATAACTGAGGAATTTTCACTTTGCCTAGGTAGTTGAAACATCTCCCTATCCTTTGTGAACTCTGGGAATTGTTTTGCTTGTAACAAAACAAGCTAAACTTGACTTACTTTGCCTTGTAGTTTCATGCTATACATGCATGGCCTAACATTTAGCAAAGATCCAAGAGGACCCCCATACAGATTCCTGCAAGTCTTCTTATGTGTAGCTCCCCTTTCCCAGAACTCTGATCCACAACTTCCAGGCATCACAGCTTCCCTGAATACTGATCTCCACCTTTAACTCTGTAAGGCCACCTGTGTTTTGGGAGGGCTCCCTTCCCAATCTGGAATTTGCCTTTGGGTAAAAGCTGAGACATGTAGAACTTGTTTCTTTTCTCTCAAAGACCACATGATTTTGCTTGTTTTCTAAAATCTAAAAACAGTTGTGTTATATATTTTGTCTAGTTTTCAAGTTGTTTGTAGGGAGACATTATCTCCAGTCATTGATATTTCATCATGGCCAAGAGTGGAGGTTTGAAGTCATTTTTCATGAATGACATTGTAAGACTAGGCAGTGTGTTTAAAAGTCCAGATGATATAGTGTGCCCAATATTGAAGTGAGGGGAATATTTTCCATTTCTGTGAGGAATAATTATGGCTTTATCCAGTAAGGACTGAAGGGAAGGCAGTATCACACTGTCATCTCAGTGTTTCTACCTTTGAGATGGAGCAAAGAACACCACTCTGGTCTGGACAGTGTTCTTCTGAAGAGGCAACAGAGGCATACGTGGCAGAGCATAGGGAGTTCATGATAAAGCTTCAGAAGCTAATACTTGGGCAGCTCTGTGGCAGAAGAATAGCAGTAAACAGCACCTAAGGCAGAAAATACTTGATGAGTCTTCTCGGATATTCTTACAATAGAGGGAGAAATGACCTGGAAAATGACTGACTAATTTTTTACAGAATATTTTAGATCTCTAAAAACTTTCATTTCCAAAGTTTAGGTCCAGAAACAATGGAAAATATATAATTCTCAATACATAAGTATGTAGTCAAAAATATTTATTGAGATTCTATGTGTACAAAGGAAAAGTCCCTGTCATGGAAGTCCTCCAAGACACCTGAAGGGAACACAGCTGCATTAAGCCAATAATTATGAGTATGTTCAATGTGTAATGAGCGCACAAAGCAGCAGCATTTACTGCTGTTTGGATGACAGCCAAACATATACAGTTCAAAACAGAGTTTTCATTATAACATTCCTTAATTCAAAAGAGGGTAACCCAGCCAGAAGAAATGGAGTCAATTCAATTTTCCCAATAAAGTATGTATAAACAATGGTCTACTCATTTTTACTCTCTGCTACAGTGCTTTATCTTTCTCCAGTGTGAAAGACAAACCAGTGGAAGGGTCTCCCGGTCTGATCAGCACCACAGGGGTGATAAAAATAGAAATATTTAGATCCTGTGCTTTGTTATTGAACTACTCTGTTTCTTGATCACAAACTTTTCCTAATTTTAAACTCTGTTTCTTGACCACAAAAGTTTCTTAATTTAAACAGCTTTTTAAATAAATAGAGAACCTCAAAGGAAACAATGAAGTCAACAATTGAGATGGAAAACAAATCCACTTGTAATTAAAACACATTTTAAAAGAAAATCCTCGGAAGTACAGAACCAAGCTCATTGGAAAAGATCAATTTCAAATCGCCGATATTAACCGTATGAAGAAATAAGGCAAGTTTTCATATAGCCGTTCTCTAGGCTCTACTCCACCTTAGACATCCCACAGCCCCTCTGCTTCCTTATGGCAATGTATCATTACAAATTCCACAGCAAACCAGTTTGCAATGTAGACTGCTCCCTGAAAGCCAACATTCCCCCCATCCCCCACAACACAAAGGAGTGTGAATGTGTGTGTGTGTGTGTGTGTGTGTGTGTGTGTGTGTGTGAGGAGAGCTGGAAGTGGAGGCTGCTGTTTTTAACTACTCAGCAGGTAGTAAATTCAGTATCTGTTAAATATGTTCATTGCAATGGGAATTCCAAAGCACATTATTATTTCCCTCCCTAAATAACAGTTCCCATCATATGATAAAGCAGCACTCAGCAGCAGAAAGAACGTATTGCTTATAATGGAAGTGGGAGCACATTGATGGAAGCTGGAAACACCCCTCAGGCCATAAAATTCAAGCTTTGGCCCTTCTCACCTCTTACAGCTCCAACTCAATTCTGCATTGCCTATAATTGTGCTCGGCAGCCTGTGCTGAATAAACCTATGACAGCTTGGAAGGTCAGCAGTTTTCCAGGGAACAAGGAAATCTGCAAAGGATTATCTTGCCGGCAACAGAATAAAATCAAGTGTCCAACTAACTAAAAAATTTAATTAAAAGCTGAGTATTTGGGTGTCGACCTGCAGAGACTAAGGGAAGTCTGGAGGGAGGTGAGTTTTCTGCCATTATGCCTCTAGAGGACATATATTTGAGCATGCCCAAAATAGGAAAGGCAAATCAGAATACATAGACTTTAAATAGATGAAGCTCTTGTTACAGATGAAGGAAAACAGTCTGCACTGAGTGACTTCTCCATTTTTTTTAAGATGTCAAGATACCATCCATGTAAGCCCTACAGTAACTTGATTCTCTCTTGTAGTCCTTTATCTAGTCTTCAGCAAAGATAAACATTCTTTTAAATTTTTTTTTTAAAAATTGCATATGTATTATGTTAAGTGAAAGAACTCAGCTCAGATGGATACATAGTGTATCATTCCATTTATGTCACATTTTGGAAAAGGCAAAAATGTAGGAACAGGGAACAGATAAGTGGTGCCTGGGGCTCGGGGTGGAGGGAAGGTCTGAATACAAAAGGGCAGCTTAAAGGTCTTCTTCAAGATACGAACATTTTTCTGGATCTTGCCCATGGTGGTGGTTACAAGAATCCATGCATGCATAAAAACTCATAAAACTGTTACACCAGAAAAAAAAAAGAAAGAAAGAAAGAAAAGAAAAAAGAAAGAAAGAAAAGAACTTTGCTGCACAGAAATGTTTGAGTTGGTTTAGAAATTACGTGAGTGCTTATTCTGTACCACGCAACAATGAGTCTCTCCTTGTTATAATGATGCTGGGTTTTCAGAATCTCATCTGCAGTCTTAATCAGTGCCATTATAGCCTTCTTACTTGAGCATCATTAAAACATTATTACAGCATTCTTATCTCCAACATCATTACAACATGGTTACTTCGTGTCACCTAAGCGTTCTAAGCTGCCTGCCTAAGTGATACAACTCAAAATGGAGTAATTGATTGTGGGTGTGAAGCACCCACTTCTCCCATTTCCCTCACTTTCGCTTTGTGTCTCTAGCTCTGGGCATTGTTATTTTTTTTAAAGATTTTATTCATTTGTTTGACAGTAAGGGACACAGCAAGAGAGGGAACACAAGCAGAGGAAGTGGGAGAGGGAGAAGAAGGCTTCCCGATGAGCAGGGAGCCCGACCGGGGCTCGATCCCAGGACTCTGAGACCATGACCCAAGCCCACGGCAGATGTCCAGTGACTCAGCCATCCAGGTGCCCCTCTGGGCATTATTCTTAAATACACAAGTAGCAAAATACATAACTAACAAGATAAATCAAGAACAGGATGTTCTTGTTACACCATCAAGGCGTGCCTCTCCACAAATTCTCTTAATGTTTCCTTCCCTCCCTTCCTTCTTTTCTTTTTTTTTTTTTTTTAAGATTTTATTTATTTATTTGACAGAGAGATCACAAGTAGGCAGAGAGGCAGGCAGAGATGGGGGGTGGGGTGGGGGTAGGTTCTCCGCTGAGCGAAGAGCTCAATGCCGGGCTCTATCCCGGGACCCTGAGATCATGACTTGAGCCGAAGGCAGAGGCTTAACACACCGAGCCATCTAGGCGCCCATCTTCCTTTTTTAAAAGAATAACCAGAAACTGTAAGAAAATTTTACTAGTTGCACATTTTGGAAAAGTGGCTTGCTCTGTAACTGGGGATCAGTGATGCCAGGACAGAGGAGCCTGGAGGTTCGTAATGCTAAGTGAAATGGGAAAGACAAATACTGTGTTATCACTTACACGCGGAATCTGTTGTTTTTAAAGGCCAATGTCATTAACATGAAGAATAGAGTGGTAGTAGAGGGGGTTGGTGGTGGGGAATGGGAAGATGTGAGTCAAAGGTACAAACTTGGAGCTGTAAGAGGAACACATTCTGAGGATCTGATGTGCAGTGTGGTGACTGTAGTTCAGACTACAGCACTGTACACCTGAGATTTGTTCAGAACAGATCTTACCACCGTCTCACTCACACACACACAGTTACGTGAGGGGTGGGTATGCTAATTATCTTGACTTTGGTAATCACTCCGCAATGCATATGCATATCAAATCACCACATCGTGCACTTTTAAATATAAACAATTACATTCGTTCATTATTCCTCAAAAAAGTTCGAAAAAAATAAAATCAGCTTTTCAAGTTTAAAAAAAAAATGATGCTATGAACATAAAGTTCAAAGAAGACTGTCATGTATGGCTCCTGTCCTTGTTGTCTGATTTCCTCAACCCCTCTGTCATGTACAAGTTGCTAAAGAGCTCTCGTCTGGTCCTTGAAGTTTGAAGACAGGCCATTGCCCTATTGCCTTCAAACCCAGCATCAGAATCAGGTGACTGTGGCTTCCGATGTCCACACTTTTTCTAGGGCCTCCACCTGAAAACCCTTCCTGGGTGAGCATTTTCTGTGTTGCTGTGTTTCTGGGAACAGGAGCATCCATGCCGTCTCTTCCATTTATAAGCCGAGTCCTTCAAATCCTATACTAGTAGCAAATCCCTGAGGTAGACCTTGGGAGAAGAAACTCCCCTCTCGTGGTGTAACATAGGGTCTGTCACTAAGGATCTCAGGACATGTATCATTACTGGCTTCATAGCTGTGTGTCTACCCTTGAGAAAGCTGTGCTCCTACCTCTCCTCCTTTGCCCTCCGTGCCCTGCTCTCTTGTCCTTGTCCAGCAGGTGACTCCAATTATTTCCTACATTAAAGACTGAACTTTTCTTGAAGATTTTGCTGTTCTGAATTCCATCTTCCAGTTTCCTACTCCCTGACATGAGTTAAGTTCCTTGGTCTAAGAGTTGCTTTACATTTCCCAGTGTACCCTGATGGAAAGTAAATCCCAATGTTCTTCCAGACCCTCAGTCATAATCTCCAAAAGAAGCATCTTCAATAATTTCTTGGGTATCCTTCCAGAGCTTTCCCGAAGAGGAGCATATTATTGGTATTTTCTTGTGCTTTGCATTTTGCTTAATGTACATACTGATCTTTATATTTCAAAATATCTATATCCATTTTATTCTTTTTAACAGGGGCATATTTGGTATCTACTACAACTTATTAATCAAACCTATATTGATTGAATTTCAGTTACCTTTTTTCTTTTTTTTCCCCTGTGGTTGCCATCATAAGCTACGGTGTAATGAACATCCTTGCACTTGTATTTTTACAGAAACATGCGAATATAATTTTAGAAAAATTTTTGCAGTGGAACCAATGTCTGGGTTAACATTTTCAGTTTATCTGTCTCCATCAATTTCACCAAACCATCCTCCCAAAATGACATACCTGTTCCTATTCCTACCAAAACGATTCAAGAGTTTCTGATTCACACAACTTCACCAACCTCGTATATTATCAAACTTTTAAACCTTTACTTAACTCTCTATGCTCTGATAGGTTTAAAAAAGGTACCACATTATTGTTTTGTTTTAATTATTGGTGAGGTCCGTATCCTTGTATATGATACATGGTTTTGTCAGTTTGTAACTTCTTCTGTGAACTATAGTTTTTTCCCATTCTGGCCTAGAGGAGGATCTCTCATGGCATCCCAAGTCCTCAGAAAATTCATCATGAATTGGAGGCAGGTGCTCTCTTGTGCTTCTTCTGGCCTAAACAAGCCCCAACACCATTTCTACTCTTACAGATGACCTCTAGGACAGCAGCAGAAGAGGCATTTCTGTCCTAAGCTGGTCACCTCTCTGGCATCCCCATCAGAAAAGATGCAGAGAAGTGTCCTACTCTCAGATCCCCCAAACTCAATGTAGGAAGGGGCCCAGCCTCACCCAATCAACTGTCTGGAGCAACACGGGGAAGGAACGGAGGACACAAGCCCAGCTGCTCCCTCCACAACAGACAGGCCTCCCCCCACCATTCCCAGGGTGGATGCTGTCCTGGGGCACAGGCAGAGGTGATGGGAGTCTGATGCAGCCATCTTGCTGTGACCAGTTCGTTGAACAAACAGGACTTGTGACATTAGCCAAATACAGCTTTGTTTTTGTTTCCCCCACCCCTTTAAGCTTTATTTGGTGCAGGTAATCTTCTCCTTCACCAGGACACAATTCTGGCAGGCCTTTGGATTTTGTGTTTCTTCTTTTGTGTAATATGTATTCCACCAGCAACTTGAAGTAGCACACGCTATATTGGTCTCTCTTCATCCGTGCAGTCCTGTGGGTGCCCGGCAGGGGGGGGCAATTTATCTGCCCCTCCTCAAGCTCCTTGGGACCAAGAGCTTGCAGTGGGAAGGCGATGGTCCTCCTGCCCTGCACCGTCCTGCCTCACCACCCTTTCCCTCCCAAGGTGGTAGCTCAGGCCCAGAGGGGACATGAGGGGAAGCAACACTACTTCCTTGGCCTGGTGACTTTGTGCTCTCAGGACCTGACACTTGGTTCTCACAGGCATCCATGAGGGAGAAAACGTGATGTAAGTTTCCTTTTTCTTTGTGGGCTCCTGGGGGTTCCTGCTAGGCCCTCCCTTGATCCAGCAGATACGAGTCTGCTCTGAGTGGGCCCATTCTCTTTCCTCAGCCTCCCACCTCTGCTGGCCAGCACCTTCTCCATGCATGCTATTTGACTCAGGAAGCCACCTCTGGGTTTCAGTGGAGCCCCCAGAAATCGCTTTTTCCCATTTCTAAGGCTGAAATCTTTCCAGCATCCTCCCAGAGAAAATTAATACTTTTCATAAATTAAAGCTTTTCTCTACTTCTAACGTATCTCTAATTTATTGTATTAAAATGCCCCTACGTCTGTTTATTATAAACTTTTTCTCTTAAGCACACAATGTAAAATGTTTATGTTTTTATGAAATGAATAAAAAAAGCTCTATTATTTTATTACCGATCATGTGATATCATTTTAGAATTTTAAGTCTGTCTCCAAATTATATAAACCATTAAAATTCTTTCAACAATGACACCACTGCCATCACAGTTGATCCTTTCTGCCATTTTCCATGTACAGCAACTAGGTCTTTTGATCCATGTCACATAAAATGTGCAGGTGGTTTTATTTTTCTGTTTCCATCCAGATATCTGATAAAGTATGGACAGAGTCCCTGTGAGCATGTCCTCTTTAAATTCCTTGTTGAAAGAATGGGCATGAAAAGGAAACCTGACTCTTTTCTGCTACTAAGAGAGCACTCACAGATGTTGCCCCCATTTGGAGAGGATTTGGGAAATGTATAGGGCATATTCCGTTGTCACAATAACTAAAGCCTGCTAATATTTACTGCCCGGGAGCCAGGAATGGCACCTTCCTACCATGCCCAGGACCATCCTACAGAGAAGTGTCCAATTCAAAATGCCATTTGTGCTTTGTATTGAAACACTGATTCCATGGAGTATACCTGGTTTTAAGTAGCAGATTTAATTGCAAGCAAGAGAACCAACTTTAGCTAGCTTAACTGGAAATGGAACTTGATAGCAAAAGATATTCAGTAGCTCACAGCGTCCTCAGAAGGTCCAGAGAATCAGGCTGGGTGGCCAAACACCAGGAAAAAGGTTCCATTACACTGCCAGCTGCTCCGGGGCAACCCTGTGGCCACTACCCTCTGTCACTGTGTACCCCCACAGTCTTCGGAGGGCATCTTTGCCCCTACTGTTTCTAAGAGCTGGATGTCCCCCCACCATCCTTTCCAGAATGGGTTGATTCCGTGCAGAGTCAAACTCTGGCTTGGTGGAGCCCAGGGTCATCGGCCCAGGTCAGCTCAGGTCTGAACCCCAGTGACAAAGAAGGCCGAGAAGGTGAGTTCCTGGCCTCTACCTCAGCCCCTCTTCCCTGGGAAAACAGGGCTCATAAGGTGTAGGAAGTGCCCCCTAAATAGGAAGGTGTTCAAAAGAGGCTGGGGGGTGGGGTGGGGGGAAGAGGCTGGGAAATCACCGTGACACACTTCCATGAAATTGTTCAAAGCCCTTATCACATGCCCTGCCATAAGGATATTTCTCAAGCATGAACCTGACAAAAATAGCTTCCAAATTTGCCTTCCAGAGTCTTAAAAAGATATACTTAGTTTCTCTCCACTGTTCCATATTCATTCTATTTTCTCTGCCTCAATTACCATATCAGATACTCTCTGGAGTGGTGCATACATATCGCTTCTGTTTCCTTTCTCGGCACTGTAATTCCTGTCCAGCTCCGAGACTTACTCTTTGTCCTCTCACCGCCTACAGCTTTATAGATCCCACACAAGCATTTACCAAAAAAGGACAAAAGAAAAAAGAAAAGATTTTTTAAAATTATGGATAAGTTACCATCTACGAGGTTTAAAGAATAAGCAGAGAAAGGGGCAGTGCGCTTGGATTCAAAGCCATTGTCATGGCAGCTTTTGCCCCCGTGGTTGTTGGCGGGAGGTGTGGGAAGTCATCGGAAGAGCCGGGCCAGGTCACTGCGAGATTACTTAAGATGGAGATCCGCGGAGGCCATAGAGTTGCTTGACCGCAAGCAGGTGGGTCAGAAGATACCGCAGAACAGAACTGGGCGGTGGTGTCAGAGAGTGGCTTTTCAGAAATAATTTGAACCACAAAAGGGAAAGCAACTGAAGTTACTGGAAGGCGTGAATTGTATTATTCCTAACTTTATGCTATAACAGAACTTAATGGCCTTCCAATAAGTGACTAATGGTAGAATATAAAGAGGAATAACTACTGCAGTGTACGTTTTAAAATCATCCCAAACGGCTTAAATTTATCAGTGGTGCTTAACAGGTGCATCTAGATAAGTAGTTTTGAGGGGATTGCACGGGTGATGATAATAACACCTTCCTTCAGCTCTCACCTTGCCTTTTTACTCCCAGAACAGGGAACCAGGGGGAAAGTACTGTATCAGATTTTTAAATTTGCTGACTCAAAGTGAATTTCTTTAATATTCATTTTTAGTGTGAATGAAATAATCCAAGCCTTTGTCTTGTTAGCATGTGTGCACCTATCAAACGCATGCAGGGACTTGGAAACTTTTTTTTTTTTAAGTGAACTGGGTCAATTTTATTTTTTATATGGATTCTCTTTACCTGAGAAAAATTGGAATTCAGAAACGCATCTGAACTTTGTTCAAAGAAAAAAATATTATAAAAGGGTTTTTGAGCCTGATGAAGACAATAGCTGACAACAGAGTATCCATTCAAGTTCTGTTTGGATGTACTACAGGTTTGTTGTCTTTAACTATATAATGAAATAAATCTTAATTTGTCACATAATGTGGTAGCTGGTTTATGTATCTGTGACTGAGTGCAGGAGTACAAACATATCTTATTGGTCATAGGTCTGAAAAGGTATCTAGAATATGAAGTTAAAACTGCTTTGTTTACCTCTTTAGGAGGACATCTGGCTGCTGGAATAACGGGGGGAGACGCATTTGGGATTCTGAGTGAACAGTTTGTATCTTAAGTATGCTCTCTCTATAAATCTAGTATATCTCAATGGCTCTAGTCAGTCTAGACTGAAAAGTAGATTAATAAAATATGATTCTATAAATAGGACCAAGTTCAAAGCTGGTAGAATCTTGTCCTACTGTTGAAAATATTACTTTTTAACATCCCTTAAAATATTCACATAGGATCTACTATTTTTCCAGTGACTGAAACGTGCTGGAATTTTGTCATAAATGTGGGTATGTACCATAGCAGTTTCCCCACCTCAAGATGAGAACTACCACAAATGGAACAGAATGTAAAGCACCTAACTCTTGATTTCAGCTGAGGAGAGCCCTCTACCACCAAGGGATTTCATGGAAATCCTGGTCTCAGGGTTGTGAGTTCAAGCCCTGCACTGGGCTCCATGTTGGGTGTGGAGTCTACATCAATCAATCAAAGATCACTTTTCAGTGGTGGAAGGTCTAGAAGCCACAGTGCATCTCCTCGACCAAATCAAGACCGACTACTACCATTTTAGGACAACATACTCTCGTGATGCGACCCAACAAATGGTTATTCTAGGACTCTGATTAGTGGGGAAGAGGTTGTTTTGAATATTTCAGATCCCAAACTTAGATTTTTACGAATTCTTATTTGGTTTTTAAGAATGGATCTAGCAAGAAAACATGTTTTATTGTGTATTTCTCATTATTTTTATAAACGTGCTTAAATGAAGATTTCATTGTTAAGGATTAGAATCTTTAATCCCTAACTTAAGTACCTGAGTTTCCCTCTGCCCACGCCCACCCCACCCCTGCCAGTTCCTTCCTAAGTTCCATCCTATTGGCTGACAGTCTCTCATAAAACTCATGGAACTTCAGGGCTGAGAGGGAGCTGGCTTGGTCAAGAGAAAGCGACACCCTTTGTTACCGATCTTTAACTCATGAAATGTACTACACTTGGTAGAGAGAGAGAGGAAGTGCTGCATTGTGGAAAGACCATGGCTTTGAAGTAGAAGACCCAAGTTTAAGTTTACCCCTGCCTTTTAATAGCTTTATAAAGAGCCTATGGCCTCTTTATAAAGAGCTTTATGGCCATATCACCATTTATGGCCCCAGTTAACACAGTTTCATAATCTCTCAGACGCTCCTAGCAACTTCCCAGCAGGGTCACCAAAGGGAAGAAATGTCACAATGGGCCCGAATCATCCAGCACACAGGCATGGAACCAATGGAAGCGATGATTCTTAACTCAAGACCTGTGACCACAGATGGCAAAGAAGGACACTGTCTTTCAAATTGTTTAGAAAGATTGGAACAGCTCCTTTAGAATAAAGATCTTTATGGATAGAGACTGAGAAGAGCTATTTATCTTGAAATCCTGTTAACCCTGGACTAGGGGACAGTGAAGATAGCCCTGGGACATTGAGATGGGGTCCCGGGTCGCTCACAGTGGCCTTGAAATTAGACACTCAGTCTCCTTGAGTTCGTATCTTTATTTGAAAAACAAAGCAAGCCCCAAAATATCTTTGCTTCCCATCTTATGGGTTTATTTAAGGAAGCTGTCTTCCAGCAGGAGAGCCCTCTACCACCAAGGGATTTCAAGGAAAGCAGCTGCTGTCTTACGTGGGGAAGGATCCACTCCTTTCATCTTTGCTCCTGCTGTCACTTCACTGACACGTAATTAGCAGTTTGTGGGATGCTATTTAGATTTTCTTTGCATTCAACATTCTGTTGTTAATTCTCTGTGAAGCTGACTGACTTGAGGTGATTTAAAAAATCTGCAGTTGAAGGTGTTCCGGCAACTGCTACCTGAGCATGAAGGAGAAGGTCATAAATAAAGATGAAGAAACACTACAACCACCCAAGCGCCTGTTTATGACTTCCTTCTACCAGCACAAAGCCAAAAACTTCCAAGAAGGAGGAAAAAAGTGAGGAGAGGCAACAAGGGAAAACCATACATTTATTAAGAGGCATGAAAATGCATAAACTCATTTATAAATAAATGTCGAATTTACCCAGTGAAAAAATAGCTAAAATCCATGAGTGAACTGGATTTTACATTTGAAATGATTACATATTTGATCTCCAATTTCCCCTCCATTGTGATGTCTTAGTAGCAGCAATTTTGCAATGGCTATAGAAAAAGCTGTTGCCAAGATTTTCATATGGGGGGAAATTTTTCAAGAATTGTCTTTAAAAATGAACCAGTGCAAACAAATTCAGATTATAAGGGATACAGTAAGTCCTAGGGCTTATCTTCAGAAGAGTAGAAAATAAAAATCCCAAACATTTATTCATTAAGAAATGAAAAAGCAAACTACATTTTGATCATTGAAAAATAATACATATGGATATTATAAAACATTCTTAACCAGTTATAATAATTACACTTAGAAATGTTCATTCAAGTACTAATGTATTCAATAAACATTCTAATTCCCATTAAAAGTAACACTAGGTATAGACTTGTGTGGACAATTACTACTTCTGATTTAATAACGACAAAAATCACATCAACAGAAGGCAAGTGACCCTTAAAATACAGTGGTTTTTTTGTATGTAAATGATTTTTCACAGTCTGTATGTGTTATCTGTGAGAACCCAAGGAACATCTCACGACAGCTAATTAAGTCCTTTCTATAAAATAACTCGATATTACAGGAACAAACATGCTAAAACACAAGTTTAGCTTTAAAAATAACCAAGTTTAATCCGTTTTCTTTGGCAAGAAATTGTTAATTCCTTACCAAATGTTGGTTTCCTTTTGTGTAGACACTATCAGGACACTTCTTTGGTATTTACCAAAGAGCTATGAAATAATCTCACGACATTTCATGGACTAGGGTACCATGATAGCAATGCAGAGCTTATGTCAAATTTGCAATGAAATCAACCTGGTTTCCTTGATTACTGTTGTTAACAGATATTCCTTCAAAAAGCTCCCTCCTAATCCTGGCCTGAGTCTCAGGCTTTAACAAAAGTTCCTTTATCTGTTTCACTTTGGCCTTCAGACTCATCCTTTCTCGGTGCAAAGCTTCATTAATTAAGTCCCGGAGTCCAATAGGTTTCTTGCCTAGGGAAAAAAAAAATTATATAATACATTTTACAAACAAATGCCAGTGAAAAATATGAAATATGGCACACTGACTTATCAAAAGAAGGTTAAAAGAAACCTTTAAGATGTTGCCCACGTTTCATAGAAAAGGCTGCATTTTGCCAAAAATATATCATTTGCGTGAAACCAATTTACTGTAAATAAAAATCACTGCATAGCCATAGCAGACGGATGACAGACATGAGACATTATGGACCAACAGCATGGACAACAAATTCAACAGGGATTATTTTACACTTAGCACTTGTTAGCTGTGTGTGTGTTTTGGCCTCAGATAAAGTGGTCAAGTGCCCTGTTAAGCAATATAAATGGCAGTATTCCAGCGACGGCCAGGCCCCTTCCATGGCCTCTAATTTGAGTCCACGGGGCATAACCCCAAGTCCCCTCTCCCTCGGCCATGGTGGAAGGCAAGTGAAACCCAGGCCATTCTTCTGGAAGTTAATTTCCTCTGCTAGTCCCAGCACTTCTCTTCTGTTGTGTTTCAGAAATGCAAACATACTGATCATGAAAGTCGTAGGCAATCTCCACGGATTGGACAAGAGACACCGAAACAGCACAATGCAAATTAATCCGTTGACTCAGCAGAGGGGAGCGGGATGCTTCTCACGGAGCCGCGGGGCCTGCCTGCATTGGGCTCTCATTTCCTGTTGTTGTCACTCTCAGTGCCATTCCTACCAGCCTCTTGAGTTTTCACAGAGCTCCCATCCCCTGGCTTGCTTTTGTTCTGTGTTTCTTCCAGATACTGCTGGACAGCCTTGAGCACCGCGTTCTCCACCAGCCTCTTACTGAGCCTTACCAGTTCAGCATCATCGGGCTCACCTCCATTCTTATCACCTACATTCCACAATAGAGAAGAGAGGTCACTGAGGTCATAGTGCCACAGACACTCGGCATGCAGGGGCCGCTACTTCGCTTAAAGAGCACAAGCATCCTTTCAATCTGTCCTTTGGATCTATAAATCCAAGAACACTGGTGTGGCTTTTCATTTGGTATTTGCAGAAACAGGAAATGGCCCATTCCCGAAGATTTCAGATCGAAAAGTAGTTTGTTAACCCCAATCTAAAAATACACCACCTTGCCATGCTGGAAGTTTCCCGTTTCTAGAATTTTTGTTCTTCTCTCATCCAAGGTTATTTGCTACTATAAAAGTCCATGTGCCCACCACCTGAAGCCTCAGGCATGTGAATTCACCAACTAGATCTGCGTCTACTTTCCCTTCGTCACCACCAAATGTCAGGCGATTAAGATTTCCCAATCAACTAACTACTTAAATCACTAGTTTTTTAAACGTCTGGCCCATAGGTTGGTTGTTAATAAACTCTCATCACTCCCAGGAAGACAAAGGCTGTTACTACTGCTAGGAACTATTTCAGATAAGCTTGTAAAAACTAATACTCCTTTTATTCTCAGTGCTATCACTGCAATTTAAGAAATAAGAAACTTGTCCAGAGTTAGGATGACAATAGTAAATTATTAGATGTTAATATTTTATGGCCACAGGCCACTTGGGTGGCTCAGTTGGTTAAGCGTCTGTCTTCTGCTCAGGTCATGATCGCAAGGTCGTGGGATCAAGTCCCACATTGGGCTCCCTGTTCGGCGGGGGGCCGCTTCTATCCTCCCTTGCTCTTGTTCTCTCTCTCTCTTTCTCCCTCTCAAATAAATAAATAAATGAAATCTTAAAAAATTTCTTTATGGCAATTTTATTTTCCTGCTAGTTATGATGAAGGTTTAATTATTCCATCTTTCATTATACTGTAAATTGGCTGGTTTTCATCTATTTCTCCTGTGCTAGACATTTCCCACTCCCTCTCTTCCTTGTCTCCGTTAACTGGGAAAAAAACACAAGGAGCTCATCTCTCATGCCATTCAGTCCCTCATTTCCTTCTACCAAGTTGCTAACCCCAGAAAATAGATGACTGGAAGCAAAGACACTTGAGCACCTAAAAAATGATAAACAAATACTAACAGATCTCACGTGAGTGACAGACAGCGATATAGCAACAGTATGGGACTTCAATATTCTACTTTCAGCAATGAATAGATCATTCAGACAAAAAACCAACTGGGCTTGAACTGTACTTGAAACTAAATGGACCTAAAATATAATATACATAATACACAGAACATCCATAACATACCGTAACAGTATGGTATTAGAATAAAAACAGAAACAAAGACCAGTGGAGCACAATCTAGAGCCCAGAAATAAGCTCATGCAAATATCGTCAACTAATATTTGACAATGGAGCCCCCCCCACCAAAAAAAAACAATGGCCAAAGGATACGCTCTTCAATAAATGGTGCTTGAAAGACTGGACATCCACATGCAAAATAATGAAACGGGACTCCTGTCTCATGCACACTCACAAACATTAACTGGAAATGGAATAAGGACTTAAAATAAGACCTAAACCCAGAAAACTTTGAGAAGAAAACAAAGGAAAAAAAAAAACTACTTGATATTGGTGTTGGGTGATTTTTTTGGATGACACCAAAAAACAAGCAATGAAAGTAAAAATCAGCAAGTGGGACTATCTCAAATTTAAAAATCTCCTCCACAGCAAAAGAAATAATCAACAAAATGAAAAGCAATCTACAGAATGGGAGGAAATATTTGCAAATCATGTATCTGATAAGGGGTTAATATTCAAAGTACATAAGGAACTTATTTAACTCAATAACAAAAACACAGACAATCCAACTTAAAAATTGGCAGAGGACGTGAATAGACATTTTTCCAAGTAAGACATACAAATGGTTCACACGTACATGAAAAGTGCTCAGTATCTAATCATCTAATCATCTCAGTATCTAATCATCAGGGAAATGCAAATCAAAACCACAGTGAGCTATCACCCCTCACCTATTAAATATTTAGTATCAAAAAAATTTAGGACCAAATACTGTCAAGGATGTGGAAAACAGGGACTGTTGATGGAAATATAAATTGGTGTAGCTATTACTGAAAACAGTACAGCATTTCCTCAAAAAATTAAAAATAGAATTACCATATGATCCAGTGATCCCACTTCTAGGTATATATCTGAAGAAGATGAAATGACAATCTCAACAAGCTCTCTGAGCTCCCCTGTTAATCACAATATATCTCACAAGACCTAAGACAAGAAAACAACCTAAGCATACAACGATGAATAGATAAAGAAAATGAAATGAGGTATTTATGTAAAATGAAGGACATAAAAAAAAAAAGCCATAAAAAGAAGGACATCCCGCCATCTGTGACAACATGGATGGAACTTGAGGGCATTATGCTAAGTGAAAGGAGAAAGACAAATACTGTGTGATCTCATTTATATGTGGAATCTAAAAACACTGAACTAAAGTAACAGAAAGTAGAATGGTGGTTGCAAGAGACTGAGCAGGGCTGAAAAATGAGGAATGTTGGTCAAAGGGAGATTTCAGTTATAAGATCAATAAGTTCTGGGGATCTAATGGAGAGCATGGCATTATAGTTAACAACACCGTATCATACACATGAATGCTGCAAGAAGGTAGAGCTTTAACGTTCTCACTATACCAATAACAAAATAGAATTATGTGAGGTAAAGGATGTGTTCACTAATGTCTTTGTGGCAAACATTTTGCATATATAAGTGTGTCAAATCATCATTAAATTTACACAATGTTATATGACAATTATATCTCAAGAAACCTGGGGAAGAAAACGAAGCAATGAGATTGCTCACACATAAGGGTCGGCTCAGTTTTAGAATATCACCCAAGGACTCTGGGAGGCAAATGTCCAGTGTTGCACTTGCATCCTTAGGTCCGGGACAGGTGGTTACTAAGGGTATAAGCTGGAGGATGGATAATTATTTTCTATTCTTACATGACAAGGATTGAACTACAGAAGCACATATGCTCAGGGTGAGAACTGGTCTCCAACCCTCCTTCTGAGCCCCAGCATTTCTATTTAACACATGTCCAGGACCAACTCTGTTTATAACTATCATTCCTAGCAACACCCAGGAAGATGGGAGAGAGTCTAAAGATTCATCTAGACCTGCTACGAAGGGGAGCCCTTAACAACTGCTTTCCCCTCAAAAGCAGCAATATGGCATTCCAGATCCATCATTAAAAGTTCTAGAAAGAACATCTGTCGTGCAAAATATGCTTAGAATTGAGTAAGCTTCAACTCCATAATATCTACATAGAAGTTACTGAACATAAATATGTCAGGATATTATCAAAAGGAAGATAAAGAAATTCATTACTGATACCACATTTGGGGGGTAATTTAAGGTCATTTTTATTAGTAAGAATGAATGAATATATTGTGTAATACTGAAAGGATTTTACCTTAATCTTACAAGATAGTGTTTATACTGTATTGCTGATACCTCCAAATGTGTTTCCTATCTGGAACTATTTGTATAATGGCTCTTCAAACTTAAGAGGGTGCGGTGCCTGGGTAGCTCAGTGGGATAAGCATCCAACTCTTGATTTAGGCTCAGATCATGATCTCAGGATGGTGACATTGAGCCTTGCATCGGAGTCCACGCTCAGCAGTGAGTCAGCTTGAGATTCTCTCTCTCACTCTTAGCCCCACACCTGCCATTTTAGCTCATGCGCTCCTTCTCTCTCTCTCTATCTCTCTCTCTCTCTCTCTCTCACACACACACACACACACACAAAACCCAAAAAACAAAAAATATAAAAACACTTAAAAAGGGAAAATCAAGCTTCAAATGAAGGAAATTCTAAGTACCCTCCAAAACACCAGAAATGACTGCAACCATCATCCTACTGATGCTGTGTGCCTAGACCAAAGAACCTGTTCCTCCGGGCTGTCCCCTACCCTCCACGGCTTTAATGTCAGTCATGATATCATTGATCCTCAGTAAGACAGCTGGGCTGTTTTGGAGTTTAATCATAACTCATTCTCTAAGATGCCTCAGGTCAAAAAAAATGTGTGTTTCTGAGATTTTTTCTGGGTCTGCTATGAAGTGTTTCTACTACTTCAGAGATTAAAAACACAAAAACCTTCCCACAAAAAGCTAATTTTCCCTTCTGAGTTTCCTATTTCTGATTATGCATTTATCATTATCCAAGCCAACCAAGCTCTAACGTCACCATCTCTAACTGCTTCATTTCCCTCATCAACCCATTTAATCGCCAAGCCCCAGCAATGTGCTTTTCACAATTTCTCCTCTCTTTAAATGCGTCTGGTACAATACCTCTAGATTACTATTTCTAAAATGTCCCTTTTAGTCTCCAATGTCTCTATGGGAAAATTTAAACTGGTCTTCCTAAGCTTTCTAGAACTGACCTTTGGTGATCCCCACATGGCTGTGCTTCTGCTGTGAGCTTCCGCCGTCTCCTGAGGAGCCTCAACATCGCCCTCTATTTCTAGATGGCCCTCCCTTTCTCTAATGAAAATCCCACTGCTCCATGAAGCCTTCCCTGACTAACACAGCCAGAAGTGGCTCCAGGAACTCGGGCTGCAGGGAGAGTACATGGTCATTTGGTCATTCATTCACATAAGCACTAAGGACCTACAAGATACCTGGCTATTCTAGTCCATGGGGACACAGCAGAGAACAGCACAAAGTCCTATTGGTTTTCCTTTCTTATTTTCTTCACAAAGTATGAGCCTTGTTTATTAACGTATTTACTCAACAACTACTGATTGAGTGTCTGCTCTGCTAAAGATCCGGTCCTGAGTAAAGAAACCATGTCCTAGGCTTCTCGGAAACCCCTCAATCATGAAGGCTCAACAAGTATTTTTCAGTTCAATGAACTATGGATTAAAGTCCTTAAAGGACTGTAAGTATTCCTATCTTGCTATAAGGATAGCACACCTTGGCCAGAAATTTACATTCAGTATTCATTTAAAGCAAAAGCAGAGAATTCCAGAGTAACCCAAATAGTCATGTGAAAATCTCTAACCACCTGGCTTGGTAAACCAAGTCAATATGACAAAATATCCAGCCTATTGGACAAATATTAACCATCTACAATAACTAACCAATCAACCAAAAAAGCAAAGAAATTTATAAATGAATTCTCCAGATCTATCCTGAATTCCACCTTAGGATTTCCACAAAGCACCCTTAGGGCTCTTTACGTCACCTCAAGGAAGATCCTACCAGAAGGTTCATCACAGAGCCCTGAAAGTGTGCAGCAATTAAAAAAACATGTATCTCCATTCCAGTAAGATCTTATTTGTAGTCCCACTTTCAACAGACTTAGTTCAACTTAATTAACAGGAGGCATCTTAAGATTAAAGTTATACTGATTTTTCTTCTGCTTACTACTTGAATAAATATATGTCTCCATACTGACCGCTAAGATAAATAGCTACTTTCCTATAACCTGAAGGATAGTTTAAAACAGCATTTCAACATGCCATTGCAAGGTACACAAACTATCTTTTGAAATTTCAACAAAGGTACACACAAAAAATATTCTCAACCTATGAAGCAAATTATTGATAAAATTTTCTTTCTTGGTCAGGTTGGGCTATTTAATATCATACCTACTTAAAGTGACAGATTAACCTTTGTCTTTGACACTGTTATTTTAGAAGTCTCCTCCAGAATAATTTTCAATCAATTTCTTGGGAGAATACTAAAAATATAAAAGAAAGGCAATGGGAAACTCTGTTAAACCCACCAAACACTATTTTTCCCTAAAAGAAGACCTAAACTGTCAACAAATTTCAAGTAAGCAATTTCACACTTTAAGAATTCGAACATCATTAACCCACTGTATGTACCCATGATTCTGTTTTTGTTTATAACACCTGAGATCTCTGATACCAATACAATGTAGAGAGAAAATTTATTTTCGTGGTTAAAAAAAAAGAAGTTAACTCCTTTGTAACAAAAATATGTTCTACCTACTAGAATCATTTAAGATCAACATGAATATGGTGCAGCTGTCCTTCTGTGTGAGTTAACTTCTTCATTGTGTCACATAGTGGGCTTCAGGAACCATCACCATTCCCCACCCACCATAAATATCTATTTGTTTTGACAACAATGAATCGTGCTAGGACTGCCTGGGTGGTTCAGTCTGTTCAGCATCTGACTCTTGGTTATAGCTCAGGTCATGAGCTCAGGGTCATTTGACCGAGCCCTACGACTGGCTCTGTGCGGAGTCTGCTTGCCATTCTCTCCCCCTTTCTCACCTCTGCTCCTCCACCCACTCACACTCTCTCCTTTCTCTCTCAAATAAAGATCTGAGTTGGGGGAAATTGGAGCGGGGGATGAACCATGTGATACTGTGGACTCAGAAACAAACGGAGGGTTTTGGAGGGGAGGGGTGTGGGGGTTTGGGTGAGCCTGATGGTGGGTATTATGGAGGGCACGTATTGCATGGAGCACTGGGTGTGGCGCATAAACAATGAATTTTGGAACATTGAAAAGAAATAAAATAAAATAGAATAGAATAAATCATGCTAAGATGTTCTAAAAGAGAACAAAAGAAATCTTGCTTACAATCCCATGTAAGTCCAAGGGAGAAAGTACAACCACATTCAAAGTACTCAATTGTCCCAATCAAAATCTCAGCGTATTATTTTATGAATATCAACAAACTGATTCTGAAGTTTCTATGGAGAGGAAAAAATAACATAATAGCTAATGTAAGAAGAATAGCTAATGTAATAGCTAATGTAATGAAGAAGAAGAACAAAGTTGGATGACTGACACCTTTCAACTTCAAGACTAGCTATAAAACTCTAAAAAGATAGTCTGGTATGGACAAAAGAATAGATAAATATATCACTGGGACAGTGAAAATATTCTGTATGAGACCATAAGGATAGATACATGGCATTATATACTGGGCTCAGCCCAGAGCATGTACAATACCTAGAATGAACCATAAAGTGAAGGATGCTGTCGTTGGTAATGATGTGTCAGTGTAGCTTCATCAATTGTAACAAAGTATCACTCTGGTGAGAGATATTGATGGTGGGGAAACTATGCATATGTGGGGGTCAGAGAGTGTACAGGAAATCTCTGTATCTTCCTCTCAGGTTTTCTGTGAACCAACCTAAAACTCTTCTAAAAAAACATAATATAATAAAGTCTAAATTAAAGAAAAAGTTCTTGTTAGCTCACATCCCAACTCTTAGGAACTTCACGTGGTATCTGAACAAAGCCTTCCTAGGCACCATCTCATCACTTGCACCATTCCTGCAGCATAATTGTGTCCTCCGTAGCAGTGGATTTTTTCTCTTTTTGACTGAGCTTACCTTTTCTTTTCATCTACCCAGATAAAAAGAAATGCTAATAGAGATCTGTAGGTTATTCTAAAAACTGGGGTGGCACACTCAACTTCTTGTACACCACTTGCAACTTATCTGTGACAAGGGACAGATCAAGAATTGTTCCCAACAGCACATTTAAACTCACACTGTCCTTGGGCACTTATACACCCAAAATATTAGCTGTTAACAACCCAGGAAACAGAGTTCCTGTAAATAAAGCTCCCCTCCTCTTGCCAAATACCAAAATTCCTTCCCACCTCCAACATGCACACACCAGAAAATTTTAGAAACAAAAATACCAAAACTGTATTTTAAATTCTTTCTATAACATAAATTTCAAAAAGGTGGGGGGGGAGCCTTTGTAAGTTTTATTCTGGGTTCAGTAGCACAGATGATGCTGTGTGAAAAATGGACAATCCTCACCACCCCACAAGGGATCCTGGAGATCACTACATTGTAGGTCCCTCCATGTGCCCCACTCTAGCAATTTTTAAATTGGAGGGGGCAGATAGCAAGCAGTTAAACTGAATATCACTAATAGATCTGAGGGGAAACAAAGTGGGGATAAGGTCCCAACGGGCAGTCGCCCTAGGGCCTGAGTGGGCCAGGACACAACCTACACAGCCTCGGCCAAAACTGTCATAATGAGAAAGTGTTATGAGGCTCTCAGGCCTTTTGTTAACACAGCTAGTGCTGGCACCTCCAGAGTCTTCACTTCCCTCCATTGTTCCCCAAGTCATAGCCTGAAGCCAACCCCTTGATCCACATATCCCTGTAAGAACCTTACAGGATTCTTGCAAAGACTCCAAATCACATGGCTTAGGATGATTTTTATGATTTGTGCTCCTAAGACCACTCTTCATGCAGTAATATTGGAGAAGTGACAAGACACATTTGCTGGAGGTTTGTAGGTCAAGCAGCCTACCAAAGAAATCTTTCCAGACATCATGTAATAATCATCTCTTGTAGAGATTTCTCTTTTTCATCTTCATCTATCTTAACATCAGTTCTCTGAGTCCTTATTTTGATCTACACTGTTCTCTATACAATTTCTACTGTAATGCTATCATTTCTTATTGGAAGCGTTGGTGATGAGCTAGAATTAAGGGTAGTGATGTGATAGAACTCCTAATATGTGTGTAAGGAGAGAAAAATATATATGTATGAGTTTGAAATCCAATTTTGCTATTTTCTAACTGCACAGGCTTGTTCACAATCTCTCTAAACCTAAATTTCCCTTCAATAGGCCACTCGTGAGGATAATATAGCTTGCATTGTTGTTGAAAGCATTAAAGATAAGGTATGGAAAGTGCCTAACATTGCACCTAGAACATAGTAGGCTCTCAAAATATGGTAGGTATTTTATTAGTACATGTTATACATGTATTATGATTAGATCTGAGTTCAATTTAAGAAGGATGAGCTCAGGACACCTGGGTGGCTCAGTTGGTTAAGCAGCTGCCTTCGGCTCAGGTCATGATCCCAGCGTCCTGGGATCGAGTCCCACATCGGGCTCCTTGCTCAGCAGGGAGCCTGCTTCTCCCTCTGACTCTGCCTTCCACTCTGTCTGCCTGTGCTCGCTCTCGCTTGCTCTCTCTCTGACAAATAAATAAATAAAATCTTTAAAAAAAAAAAAAAAAGAAGGATGAGCTCAATACTTACTATAAGCCAATCATTAATTCACTCAAACATTTTATTTAGTGCCTACTATGTGTCATCATTAAGTATTTAAAAATAAATAAAATCAGAGTGCCTGAGTGGCTCAGCTGATTAAGCATCCAACTCTTGATTTCAGTTCAGGTCATGATCTCAGCATCGTGAGATCAAGCCCCTCATCAGATTCCACACTGAGCATGGAGCCTCTCTCAACATTCCCTCTCTCCCTCTTCCTCTATCCCTCTGTCTCTCGCTTGCTCTCTCGCAAATAAATAAATAAATAAAATCTAGTCTCTGACCACAAAGAAGTTAGTCTAGGAAGACGACCAATAAACAATGATTGTAAAACAACAGGTTAAGGGCTATGATAGAGTATGTTCAAGGTCCCAAGGAATTGGGAAGGGATAACAAGGTTAATTTTCACAGAGGAGGTATTTCAGCTCAATGAATAAGAGTTTCAGGCATGGGGGTAGAGGCAGGAGGAAGGTTTTCCTAGACATAACAAAGGCATGAGTATGTGCTAATAAGAATGAAAATACATGATGCAGGTGAGGAACTAGAGGTACTTCCATGGCATAAAGAGTTCAGAGTGTCACGGAGAGGATGGGGGGAGGTGTAGGAGGAAAGAAGTCTGGAGAGCAAGTACAGATGAAAGGACTTACACACCATGCTATGGAGTCTAAGTTCATTCTATAGGCAAGAGACACTTATTGCAGAATTTTAAGGATAACATATTTTAGGAAATTCACTGTAATAGCGATGTGGAATATGGAAGAAGTATTTGAAAGGGGTAAAAATAGAGACAAGTTTTCACAGTAGACAAAAAGAGAAACAATGAGAACATGAACTATGGTAGAGACACAGTTAAGAAACAGGAAGGAATATTGGGTCAGAGAGCCAATTTAATTAGGAAAGGATTTTAAGGAAAGAAGAAGTGGGGTATTTTATATATATATATATATATGAAGAAATATGGTCAAAAATGTTTGAAATTCAATAAAAACTTAAACTCTAAGCTCAAAAAGCTCAAAAATATCAAATTTAAGATATGTGAAGAAAATCATACCAAGGAACATCATGATCAAGCTGCTAAAACCAATATTAAGAGAAAATCATAAAAGCAGCCAAAAGAAAAATGATGTATTAACGCAGAGGAACAAAGAGAAGGATGATAGTAGACTTACTCACAAGAAACAATGCAAGCCAAAAGACACGAGTACAACCTGTTTAAAGTACTAAAAGATAAAGAAAAGGCAACAAAGAACTCTTAATCCAACCGATTATCTTTCAAAAATGAGAGAAAAAGAAAGATTTTTTCAGACATACAGGTGCTGAGTTAATCATCAGCCAACCAGCATTAGAAGAGATATTAAAGGAAAACTTGAAGCAGGAAAAAAAAAAATGATACCAGATGGAAATTTGGATCTACTCAAAGACAAGAAAGAACTAAAAACTGTATATATGGTACATATGTAGGTAAAAATTAAAGATTTTTTCCTCATTTTTTTAAAAGATTTTATTTATTTATTTGACAGACAGAGATCACAAGTAGGCAGAGAGGCAGGCAGAGAGAGAGGAGGAAGCAGGCTCCCCGCTGAGCAGAGAGCCCGACACTCTCTGGGGCTCTATCCCAGGACCCTGGGATCATGACCTGAACCAAAGGCAGAGACTTTAACCCACTGAGCCATCCAGGCGCCCCTTTTTCCTCATTCTTAATCTCTTTAAAAGACAAATGTTTTGGGGTACCTGGGTGGCTCACACTTGGGTGAGTGTCCAACTTTTTAAAAATTTTTTTAAAATATTTTATTTATTTATTTGTCAGAGAGAGAGAAAGCACAAGCAAGAGGAGTGGCAAGCAGAGGGAGACCCAGGTTCCCTGCTGAGCAAGAAGCCTGATGTGGGACTTGATCCCAGGACTGTGGGATCATGACCTGAGGCAGAGGCAGACACTTAACCGACTGAGACACCCAGGTGTCCGGGGTCTGACTCTTGATTTCTGCTCAGGTGATGGTTTGGGGGTTGTGGGTTTGGGCTCTATGTTGAGCTCTGCGCTGGGTGTGGAGCCTGCTTGAGATTCTTTCTCTCTCTCTCTCTCTCTTTTCTCATGTCTATCCCAGCCTTGCTCTCTCTCTCTCTCTCAAAAACAAAAACAAACAAACAAACAAAATGTTTAAAATGGAGTTTATAAAATACGTAGATATAAAGTACACAGCAGCAATAGCACCAAGACTGGGCAGGAAAATGGAAGTAAGTGTTGTAAGATTCTTTTGTAAAATGTGAAGTGGCATAGTATCATTTGCAGGCACACCGTCCTAAGTTAAGAATGTATATTTTAAAACCTTAGAGCAACCACTAAAGTAAACATAAAAATTAGCACAGCTAATAAACCAATAATAAACACAGGTGGAATACTAAATTCTTAATACAAAATAAGGCCATAAAAGAGAAGGAAAAGGAACAATAAGGAGATAGGAAAAGCACAAACAAGGTGGGGTGTTTAAATTCACCCATATAGCTAATCACATAAAACACAGAATGGTCTAAACATTCCAGTAAAATGTTAAAGCTTGTTAATTTGGATAAAAATTAAGAATCAGCTATGATGTCTACCAAAAATCTACTTCAAATATAAAAATACAGAAAGGTTAAAAGAAAAGGATGGGAAATTATATATCATGCTAATGCTACACGAAAGGAAGCTAGAGAATTAATCAAACAGAGCAGATTTCAGAAAAAAAGAGTATTACCTGAGATATAGAGGGACATTTTATAATCTTAAGGAAATCAATTCATCGAGAGATTATAAAAATCCTAAATGTGCATGCAACTAATAGCAGGAGCTTCAAAGTACTTGAAGTAAAACCAGATAGAACTGAAAGGATAATGGATAGTCCACAGAGTTAGAGATTTTGAGACCACTCTTACATTGATAGAATATAGAGAGAGAAGTTCAATAAAAATATAGAAGCCTTGAACACTAGCAACCAAATCCATCAAACTGACAATTATAAAACACTCCACCCTGGGCGCCTGGGTGGCTCAGTGGGTTAAGCCGCTGCCTTCGGCTCAGGTCATGATCTCAGGGTCCTGGGATCGAGTCCCACATCGGGCTCTCTGCTCGGCGGGGAGCCTGCTTCCCTCTCTCTCTCTCTCTCTGCGCCAGCCTCTCTACCTACCTGTGATCTCTCTCTGACAAATGGATAAATAAAATCTTTAAAAAAAAAACACTCCACCCAACAACCACAGGGCGCACATTCTTTTTAGTACACAGAAAACCTTTACAAAAGGAGATCATATTCTGAGCCATAAAACAAGTCTTGATGGAGTTAAAATTACCAGCTCATCCAATGCATGTTCCCAAACCACAGTGGAATCAAATGAGAAATCACTAACAGAAAGACACAGATATCTTGAAAGTCCCCAATTATTTAGAAGTTAAACAACACAATTCTAAATAATCCATGGAGTAAAGAAGAAATTAGAAAATATTCTGAACTGAATAAAAATTAAAACACATCAAACTTATAGACAGCTAAAACTGTACTTAGGGAAATTTATACCATTTTATGCTTAGATAAGAAAATAAGAAAGGTTAGTCTCAAATTGGTGATCAAAGCTGCCACATTAAAAACACAGGGAAAGAAAAGCAAATTAACCCCAGGTAAACAGAGAGAAAGAAATAATAAAGATAACAGTAGGATGAAATTAAAAAAAAAAAAAAAAACCAAATACACAATAGTGAAAAAGCAAAAAAACCAAAGGCTGGCTCTTCGGGGGAAAAAAAAAAATCGATAAGATTGAGAACTCTACCCAAACTGATCAAGAACAAAAAACCAGAAGGTATGTATTACCAATATCAGGAATGGGTGAGAGAATACCACCATCAACTGTACAAACATTAAGAGGATAATAAGGAAATACTATGAACAATTTTATGACAACAGATGCAACAAACTAGATGGAATGAGCAAGTTCCTTAAAAGAAACAAACTACCTGTTGCATGGAGATCATATGATAGTTGTCTTTCTCTGCTTGACTTATTTCGCTAAGGAGAAGAATCAATGAAACAAGATGGGATTGGGAGGGAGACAAACCATAAGTGACTCTTAATCTCACAAAACAAACTGAAGGTTGCTGGGGGGAGGGGCGTTGGGAGAAGGCGGGTGGGGCTATGGACATTGGGGAGGGTATGTGCTTTGGTGAGTGCTGTGAAGTGTGTAAACCTGGTGATTCACAGACCTGTACCCCTGGGGATAAAAATATATTATATGTTTATAAAAAAATAAAAAAATTAACAATTAAAAAAAAGAAACAAATTACCTGATTGTTCAAGGAGAAACAGGTAAGTTAAATAGTTCTGTTAAAGAAATTGAAATTATAGTGAAAAAAAAAATCTTTTGGGGCTCATGGGTGGCTCAGTCAGTTAACTGTCTGCCTTTGGCTCAGGTCATGATGTCAGGACCCTGGGATCCAGTCCCAGATCTGGGGAGTCTCTGCTCAGTAGGGAGTCTGCTTGTCCCTCTTCCACTGTCCCTCCCCCGCTCATTCTCTCTCTCTCTCTCTCTCTCTCTCACAAATAAATAAAATCTTTCCAAAATATCTTTCAACAGATGGTCCCACTGTTGGTAAATTCTACCATGTATTTAAGGTAGAAATTTAACCAATTCACAAAATCTTCTGGAAAATAGGAGAAATAGAACAACTCCCAATCCATTCATTGATATCTAAGCCAGACACCGTGAGAAAAGAAAACTATAGGATACTACCTCTCACAAATAGAGACACAAAAACCTTTGCAAAAATACTGCCATATCAAATATAGCAATGCATGGAAAAGATAATATATCAGAACTAAGAGAAGTTTATTCCAGAAATGCAAGATTGAGTTAACATTTGAAAATCAGTATAATTCACCATACTAACAGACTAAATAGAGAAATACAATCATCTCAATATAGTCAGAAAAAGAATTTAACAATATTTAATACTCACTCATGATAAACATCATGATAAACACTCTTAGCAAACTAAAAGTAGAAGGAAATATTCTTAGGCTTAAAAGGGCTTCTATGAAAACCTATAGCAAAGTCATACTTACTGGTAAAATGCAATGATTTTCCCCTGAGGTCAGGCACAATATAAAAGATCTGCTCTCTCTAGTACTACTCAGTGTTCTACTACAGGTCGTGGCCAATGCAATCAGACAAAACAACAACAGAAACAAGTAAAAAGCCTCTTAACTGAAAAAGAAGTAGTAAAATTGTCTTCATTCTCAGTGTATATGATCATCTATCTAGAAATCCTAAAGAATCTACAAAATTATGTTCAGCAAGGTCATAGGATGCAAGGACTATATTTTTAAAAGTCAACTGTATTTCTATATACTAGCCACAAACAACTGAAAATTGAAAATTTTAAAAATATTTTTAATAGCATAAAATGTAAAACACTTAGGGATAATTCAACAAAATACACTTTATATACACCACAAAATTTCCTGAGAAAAATTAAGTAAGACCCGGGACACCTGGATGGCTCAGTTGGTTGGACAACTGCCTTCGGCTCAGGTCATGATCCTGGAGTCACAGGATCAAGTCCCGCATAGGCCTCCCAGCTCCATGGGGAGTCTGCTAATCTCTCTGACCTTCTCCTCGCTCATGCTCTCTCTCATTGTTTCTCTCAAATAAAAAAAATAAAATCTTTCAAAAAAAATTAAGACCCAAATAAAGGGAGAAACAAAATATACTCATTGATCAAAAGATAAAATAGTGTTCAGATGTCAACTCATCTTCTATTCTACAGATGCAAAGCTATATCAATCATAACCCCAACAGGATTTTTCAAAGAAATTGACAAAGTAATTCTAATGTATATGAAAATGTATCAGGAAGATATAAAAGATACTAGAATAGTCAAAACATTTTTTTTTAAAGAGCAAAGTTGGAAATCTTATATTACCTGATTTCAGACCTATTATGAAGCTATAGAAATAGAGACAGTGTGGGTATTGATATAAAGACAGATACATAGATTATGAAACAAAACAAAAATTCCAGAAATAGGCTCACAAACGTATGGCCAACTGATTTTCCACAAAGGTGACAAGATAATTCAACACAGAGAATAATATTTTCCAAAAAATGGTGCTGGGGGCTCCTGGGTGGCTCAGTGGGTTAAGGTCAGTTCAGGTCATGATGTCAAGATCCTGAGATGGAGCCCTGCTGGTCAGGCTCTCTGCTCAGTGTAGAGTCTGCTTTTCTCTCTCTCTCTCTCTCTGCCTCTCTCCAATCACCTCATGCTATCTCACTCTCTCTCAAATAAATAAAATGTTAAAAAAATGTGCTAGGACCATGGTATAGGCGTATGCTTTAAAAGAGAAACTTGCCCCTTATCTTACACTATATATAAAAATGAACTCATAATGAACCACAGAACTAATTTAAGAGCTAAAAGTACAAAGTTTCTAGAGGAAAATACAGAACTTTTTAAGTGACCTTGGATTAGGCAAAGATTCTTAAATAGGATCTCAAAAACAAAAATCTACCAAAAAAACAAAAGGGGGATAACTTGGACTTCATCAAAATGTAAAACCTTTTCTCTTCTTAAGACATCGTTAAGAGGAAAAAGGCAAACCACAGGATGGGAGAAAATCCTTGCAAGTTATAGCCATTAAAAAATGTGTATCCAGAATACAAAAAGAAGTCTCATAACTTAGTAAGAAGACAAAAAAAAATTTTAAATGACCAAAAGAATTGAAGAGTTGTTTCATAAAAGATATACAGATGGACAATAAACATGTGAAAAATGAATAACGTCATTAGCCATCAGGGAAAGGCAAATTAAAATCATAAAGAGATACCATCACTCACCTGCTAAAATTAAAATTAAAGACTTAACACAGTAAGTGTTGGTGAGGATATAAAGCAACTGGAACTCCTTCCTGTTGGTGGAAATGCAAAAATAGCATAGCAGTTTGTAAAAACAGTTTGGAAATTTCTTTTTTAAAAAGTTATTATTATTTTATTTATTTATTTGAGAGAGAGAGCACAGATAGGGGGGCATCAGAGAGAGAGGAAGAAGCAGACTGCCCACAGAGCAGGGAGCCTGATGTGGGGCTCCATCCCAGGACCTGGGATCATGACCTGAGCTGAAGGCAGATGCTTAACCGACTGAGCCACCCAGGTGCTCCCAGTTTGGAAATTTCTGATAAAAATTGCTCTTATGAAAGTAGGCCATATTCTTGCCATGTAACCAGCAATCTCATTGCTAGATAGAAATGAAAATAAATGAAATGAAAGCATATGGTTACACAAAAACCTATATATAAATGTTTGTACTAGCTTTACTCCTAATTTCCCCAAAACCACCCAAATATATCCTTCAGCTGGTGAATGAACCAAGAGGCTGTGGTACAGCCACACAACAGAACAGTACTCAGCAATTAAAAGGAATGAATTCTGATACATCAGCAACACAGATGAATCTAAAATCCCTTACACTAAGTGAAAGAAGTCAGTCAGTAGACCTCATAATGTAGGATTTCACTTTCATGACATTCTGGAAAAGGCAAAACCATCAGTATTGAAACTTGCCAGGGGCTGGGGAGAGGGCAGGGGTTGACTTTAAATGGGCACTAGAGGACTAGGGGGATAAGGGAACACTTCCTGGTCTTGATCGTGGTAGTGGTTATATGACCCTACATGTTGATTTCAACTCCCCAAACTGTATACAACACACACAAAGAGTGAATTGTTATATGTCAATGACACTTCAATTTTAAACAACACTAAGGAGAGCAATTTCTTCCTCATGATGAGGGACAATGTCGGGGTCTACTGGGGTCACCATGTGGACTCGGCAATAAGGAAATCCCGGTGCCCTGTCCCTGTTGGCAGTTAGTACGTAGCTGGTAACATGAATGATTTCCTCAGCTCCTCTCTCTGCTCTAAGGTAAGGCATTTCCCCCGTACTACCTGAAATCTCTCATGGCTGCATGCCTCAGATTCTCCATTGCCTTCCTCCTGAATCATTTTTTTCTGTTGTGCTCAATATCAAAATTTGAAAAATAATTTCCAGTGTAATAAACAGGGGTGGTTTCTGAGCATGAATGAAACCCAAATCATTTTAATTTTCCCCTTCAGTATACACAACATGTATCATTTGGTCCAGTCTGCTCAGAGAGAACAAACTCATGTGGCAACCAGCTCCTGATTGACAAGTGATCACTGTCACTCTGTTGTTGACATCTGTATCCAAGGGACACAGGACACACTGTGGGTTGTTTTGTTCACTGATTTTGCCTTGTATTGTTTCTAAGCTGTTCCCTATCACAAAATGCTCTCTATTATATAGAGACCATGGACTTTTTTCTCCCTGAATTTTGATTCTTATATTGGAATGTAAGGAGTTCTCAATATCCCTATTTTGCTCAAGGACCACTATACATCATTTTGTGCAAAACTGATTGTGAAGTGCCATTTAAGCAGGAATAAAAGCATCAGAGATTTCAAACACAAGCCCTGATACAAAGGAGTATCAACAGAAGTATGGTTATCCCTGGATAGTGTATTCTTATGACAGGGAGGAAATAAACGGTAGTTTCAACCGTGTCAAAAGTATCATGATCTTGTCTGGCAGAAAAATAAGGGGGCTAGAAAATGAGCATTGCTTTAAATTGTAAAACTTACCATGTTCACGTAATTTTTTATCATCTTAATATTTAAGAGAGTTTTACATAAAACAGGGCCACCTGGGTGACTCAGTCCGTTGAGCATCCGACTCTTGGTTTTAGCTCAGGTCATGATCTCAAGGTCACGGAATCCAGCCCCATATCAGGCTCTGCACTCTGTGCAGAGTCTGCTTGAGATTCACTCTCTCCCTGCTATTCCCTCTAACCCTCACCCATCTCTCAAATAAATAAATAAAATCTTTTTAAAGAGAGCTTAGCATAAAACTTAAAAGCAGAAGGAGCTGGGATTGATTTTCCCTTGTTGGGCTGACACACCTGCCCTTGTTAACACATACGTCTCTTCTTGGGCTCATATACCAGGCTAGGAGTTGATTCAAGCAGGAATAAAGGCCGCTTTCCTGATCTAGACAGAACGTTCACCAAGGCAGATCAGCAGCATAAATGTTGCCCTGGATCTAATCTGGTGAAATAACTTGTAACTATAGATACCACTTTCCCTCTTTTACAAGCAGTCAGGACACACCCGGATCAAAGGTCCCCCAGAGTGAGCAAATCCCCACTGGGCCTGTCAGGAATGCTTCCCTCCCTTCCTTCAGATAACGCTTCACACTTTCCAAAGTGCTTTCAGAAACATTGTTGCATCTGGTTCTCCAAGGAACCTCTTGAGGTAAAAGAAGTGCTATTCTTCCCAAATTACAAGCAAGAACAATGAGACACAAGAGGTTACACAAACTAAGATCATAGAGTAGAAGTGACAAAAATGTGATATTCTCACTCAGAATCAGGTAGATGAGTTCATCCAGGACAACCGCCCCCAGGCAGATTTCCCACAGCTCTCGGGCGCACTCACACCCCAGGGAAGGGATGGTACGCGGGAGAGAAACAGCACATAATTTAATGGTTGGTTAGTTGGAAGAAAAAACAAAAACAAAACCAAGAAATTTAGAAAATTTCACTCTCAGATTAAGATTTTGATACTAAAGAATGGATATTGATGAATGTGGCATTAATTCCTTCCTTCCACCTCCCATCCTTCCTTCCTCCTTCCTCTCATCTTCCCTTTCACACACGGTTCCATGAGCTCTGTCTATGTGTGATACGCCTTTGCTGCTATGAACACAGAAATTCCTCCAACACGGGCCCTGCCTTTAGGAGACCTGCCGTGGAGCAGCGGTAGAAGCACGTGTTCAGAGATAAAAAAGAGATGGTGAATGCTCACAAGGAAAGGTGTACAATATAGAGTGGAGACACGGAGTGCAGGCAATTCTAAATGGTGGAAAATATCACAAGAAAGGATGCCTGAGCTGGATCTTCGAAGCATTTCTCAGCAGGGCCAGGGAAGAAACGACATGACGGCGGGAGAAGTGGGAAATAAACCAGCTTGCTCAGGTAACTGCAGCACTTGGACGAACATAAAGTGACTGGTTAGTAGGAGGGAAGGAGAATGGTGAAGCCGGAAACGGACCCAGGGGAGACACTATGAAGACTCCTGCAGGGCATCCCATCATTTATTTCTACACAATTCATTTAGTCTTGTCTTTAAGGAATTCCTTATTTTAACCTATGAGGTATAATGTTAAAGATAATTAGATCTTTGCATTTCTGCTGATATTTAAAACTATAAACTTGGGTCTAAGAATGTCCCTATTATTTTATAGGAAAACAACAGCTATGCCACTAACCTACGATTACACTTTATTTTGTTTTAGGTTCAATGCAAATAACTAGCCCTTAGGTTCAGTGAGGCAAGGGCATCATAAATACTTCAATATGATAGAATTAAATAAATAATATTTTTTAAAATTATTCAACATATAGCTCCTTTTAACTCAGCTGCCTAATCCCAAACCAAACCCTTTTTGGATGAGACTGTAGAATGCATTTTATACTACAGGATTTTCAATCTGATTACTCAACAAGCTGGCACATAAGGTCACACACAGGTCAAATTGCCACTGTTTTTTTCCTTTGATGGCTTCCAAAACCTAGTTTTTAAAGTCTTACCGATAAAAATTCAGGTATACAAAACTATCTGGTCAGTGTATTTTGCTTGTAAATACTGACCAATCTGTGGACCCTATCTATCAGGTATTGTAAAAACAACAATAGTTGGTCAGAGAATATGTGATCCAAAAGAAAACTTGAAAATGATTGATCATTACAATAAAATTAGAGGAGTGCCTGGGTGGATCAGTCCGTTAAGCTTCTGATTCCTGATCTCAGCTCAGGTCTCGATCTCAGTGTTGTGAGTTGAAGTCCCACATTGGGCTCCATGCCCAGTGTGGACTCTACTTTAAAAAAAACTTTAAAAATAAAATAAAATAAATAAAATCAAGAGAAAATAATTATATATGCCATTATTCAGGGCATATAACAAAATGAATAAAAAAAACAGCATACTGGTGAGCACTGAGTTCTGAGCACTGGACCCTGTTTCTCCAACTGTGAAAGGGGCCAGGCATCCTGCTCTGCTGTCCCCACAGACTGTTGAGAGGCTCCGAGGGGACAGTGTGAATTCCTAAAGAGAGAGAGGTGCCAAGAAGCGATGTCTCCACTTATCCTCACCTCCTGACCAAGCCAGCCCTAGCCACCCCCACTTCCTCACACACGCCTTGCCTTACTGCCAACTTGTGTTCATTAAAATAGTCTCATTACTCATGTAAACAAACAAACAAACTGAAGCTTGGTGAATTCACGCATTTATTGCTTTAGCTTTAGGAAGAATGACTGAAGAAAGTAATTTAGGATATACTTTTCTTTTCTCAATGACCTATCACTATCAATTTACTAGAGGCTTCCAGAAAGCACTCAGATGAAAATGAAATGATTTTGGGGCGCCTGGGTGGCTCAGTGGGTTAAGCCGCTGCCTTCGGCTCAGGTCATGATCTCAGGGTCCTGGGATCGAGTCCCGCATCGGGCTCTCTGCTCAGCAGGGAGCCTGCTTCCCCCTCTCTCTCTGCCTGCTTCTCCATCTACTTGTGATTTCTCTCTGTCAAATAAATAAATAAATAAATCTTTAAAAAAGAAAAAGAAAATGAAATGATTTTGAAGTTCTCTTTGGTGATATCTACTATTCATTAAAGTTCTTTGAGGGGCACCTCGATGGCTCAGTTGGTTAAGCCTCTGCCTTTGGCTCAGGTCATGATCTCAGGGTCCTGGGATCGAGTCCCACATCGGGCTCTCTGCTCAGCGGGAAGACAGCTTCTCCCTCTACCCCTCCCTCTGTGCTCATCTCTTCCTTTCTCTATCTCTCTCTCAAATAAATACATAAAATATTTTAAAGTTCTTTGAATATATGAATTCTTATAATAGGAAATTAAACTGGCATTTATACTTGTTGAATAATGCACTAATAGCATGTAAATGTAAATTAACTCATTTCTTGTGTCAGTTGATGTTTCTTTCCCAAGATCTTGATCTCCATGTATGGAAGAACTCTTTCCAGCAAAAGAGTCTCAGGTCTGGGTAAGAAACCAGCCTACGGGTCCCAGGGTGGACAAAGAACAATCGGTGTCACACTGGGCTTCCTCACCAGGCTACCCCCATGGCAAGCCTGATGTCCCCGGGGAAAGCAGGGCACCAAAAACACAGTTAGAAGGAGGAGATCAGAGATGAGACTGGTCTTGTCCAGTGTTTTTCTCCGAAGAGTAAACCAGAGCCTGTCCTTCCTATAGCTGCTTAGAGTCTCTTCTCAGGAGCCTCAGAGGATGAGGAGCCATCCTCCTCGTCACCAGCTCCCTTGAAGACCTAGTGTCTGCGTCTGGGGTCCCAAGACTCTACATACCCACATTTTCATAACACCTAACATTACTTTACTTAGTTGTAACAATCCTATTTGTGGCACCTTTTAATACTAATAAGCCTATCTAATATTAAGTGCCTATTATGTGTCTGCCTTTTTTCCCCCACACATTTAAATCAAAAGCTTACTATTATTATCACTATTTTACCTATGAGGAAAACCAGGGGTCAGAAAAGCCAAGAGATTTGTCCAAGTCCATGCAACTAAATATGGCAAAGTCAGGACACTTTCGCCATCTCACAATGCTGCTCCTTATCTGATAATGGGAAATTATTCCATGATACTTCCTGTGATGTCTTTAGCACTGCAATGAGACTTCCAACTAGAAAACATTTATGATGCTTCCTGTTAAGCTATAGAGTCAGAATACCAGGACTAGAATCCTAGCTCCTCCATTTACTAGCTCTGTACCCCTGAAATCTGCTTAACCCTTCCGAGGTTCACTTTCTTTATCTACGAACCAGGGATAACAGTAGTTCTATCCCATAGGACTGTTGTGAAAATTAAGTAAGATAACAATACAAAGCACTCAGTACAGTATCCCGTTGTAGTAAGAATTCAATACAACTAGCTATTCTTACTGTTTTAAGTGAAAGCTTTCAACTTACAAGGTTACAAGGCTATTTGTTAATGATCCCCTTGCTATACATTTCTGTAAGCAAATATGATATGAGTAAGCCACTCACTTTATAGAGTATGTTCCTTAAAACAATGTTGGAGTGATTGCAAAAAAGAAATTTATGCATTGTTCTTTAGAGCTTGCATCTACGTTCTTCAACTGAATGACACTCCTTCTCAGGTACAAAGAAGAACTACTGCTAATTAGTCTTGCATATGAACCCTTCAGCAGACACAGGAACAGATCGCAGCTGAGAGTCAAAATCCTTCACCCTCTGAGTCTTGTTTTCCTAGTAGGGCCCTTCCATCCCTTGAGCCACATGCTTCTTTCCATCATTTGTCTGTTCGTCATCCAATCTCAAGAAGATGTGAGATAATTAGTGGCAAAAAATATATCCAGTAAAAAGTACACTATAAGTAAAAAGTAAAATCGACACCAAGAAAAAACACAAGTTATAACAGCAAGTAAAGAACAGAGGGAAGTGTAGATCACAGAAGTGCAGGTCATGAGATCCATGAGTTGGATTCTGCGCTTCTCAATGTTTAGAATGAAGGGGGATGCACGGTGGTTCTCCTTGTCAAGAACTAAAGAGCACACCATGGTTCTTTCAGGCTCCGTGACTGACTGTGCCACTGCTAACCACCCCCACAGGGTTCCAGGCCACATCCATTTTATAATAATTGGCCCAAATCCTTTCTTCATTTATCACCCACCATTTCTGATAAGAGCACCCACTTCACTTCTCCCCTTCAGTTAACTGCTCATCTCATATTCCACATGACTCCAGCGAGGCTACTGGTCTACCGGAGCAACACTGGTCCATATTGTGCCCTGCGTAAATTTTTTGAAGTGCTTTCTCCTCAAAACACTTCATTTCTATCTCTTAAAAATTTTTCTTTCACAATATACAGCATTTACTGGTATATAAAAGTACTTCATACCATAATACATAAATTATAGTCTTTAATATGTATAGTACCCTTCAGGGTTGTATAGTTTACAACCTGTAACTTCCTTCAGAAACCCATTCTGCTCAAAAGCGGACAGGTAAAAATGTTCCCAAGGGCAACTAGAAGTCATCTCCACCACAGAATGAAGTCTGGGAGGTTGAGAACACAGATGCTGCTGGAGGAGACGGAGGGCTGACCATGCCTGTCAGTCAGCTTCAAGGTCAACTCTACCCTTCTTCTTGTTTGTGTATGAGCCAGTAAGTTCTCCCTTTTAATAAAAAAAAAAAGAGAATAAATTTGCCTTGATGTCTATGACTTCCTGGCATCTAACCTCTAACTGCTTGACTCTTTTGACTGTCCTTTTCTATTTCTGTTCTGACTGACTGATCCCAGATCCTTTTAAGGATTCCTCAGACTTTTCAGAACATTCCACAGACTGGCCTGGCCGCCTGGCACCTGAGCCTTTGGTTCCCTTTAATTTCCAAAGCCATGGAGAGCATTGCTTATCATTCCAAACACTAACCTCTGCCTGGCTGCAGGTGTAACCCCCACCGTCTAATTCACTGCTTGTCCCTCTATCAAGTGTTCACAGTGAACATCATTAATTTGGAATGAGAGAACTAGAGACGTCAAAATCATATGTCAATTATATCTCAATAAAACTGGAAAAAAGGAGACATATTCACCAAAAAAATCATAGTGTAAGTAAGATTGGTAACACTGCAGAACACATACTTAAACTTTAAAAGAGAAATTATTTTTAAAGGATTTCATAAACTGTTTATGAATTAGTTTTAAAAAATTTTTTTCTAAGTTTACTAAATTGATCCAGGTGATGGATTTCCTTAGAAACATCTTAACAATTTGTTTGATTACTACTACCTATTTTTAAAATGTATTTTTAAAATAGTCACATATCTGCATAATTTATAAATACTTGTGGTATATTATACATCATTATTTAATATGATTATTATTCTTGTCCCCAAAGAAATAAGGACCACAAATTGACAAACTGAATGCTTATCTTGGAACAATGAAAATAGAAGATAATGTTAAAACACAGGCAACCACTGTGTGCCAGTTACTGAACGACTGCCTCTCAGCTCTGAACCCACCTTCCTTATTCAACTTTACGATACTGGACTCAGCAAACAGATTCTCCTTTGCCACCTACATATATGCATGCTATGCATAGTCCCTCCAAGGTTGTACAGTCTACAACCCGTACCTTCCACAGCTTTTATACATGGTTCTTCCAAGAAGGTCCAGAGGGACAATGGACAGCTATACAAGGGGGAAAGGAACCTTCCCTTGGCTGTTTGCTCACTGTTCCCATGGGGTTGCCCCAGCTATGGCTTGTCCCCCTGCTGGCAGCCACTCCTTCCAGTTGCTTCCAGTTTTCATTTATTTCCTCTCTCCTGGAATCAGCCTCCCTGCCTTCCTCAGAAAGAAAAGCAAAGCAGGCCAGTGTTCCCTCCTTCAAGGCCAGCACCCTAGCCTTGCAGGGCCTGGCTGTGTGCTCAAAGGTACCTCCTGGGAGACAGCAGCCCCTCCTCCAAGGCCTGAGGCTCAGCTCCCTAGGGTCCCTCCCCCAAGTGACCCTAGCCTGAAAGTCACTACCTATGTTTTCCTTCAGTATTGCCTTTTACTCTTTATTCCTCCAAAATTTGTTTACTTAATCCCCTACGTTAAATTCTCTCTGTTAAAATGACCAGTGTATTTGCTGGACTGGATCCTAACTGACACAACTGTTTCTGTCTCTTCGCCCGACAGCGTGGTATTTACAGAGGACTAACACACGAACGATAAGAGCAAACAGCACCAAGTCTGGAGCAGCTGTAAGGCTAATTTTTTTTTAAGAAAAACTGCATATTTCATGAACTTGCTTCCCCATAAAACAATTTATTATGCCTTTGAATTTAATATTCAAATTTCATATAGTTTTATGGATACATTTTTAGGTTCTATGAAACCTACAAACCTGTAAATCTAATTTTACATAGCAGATTAAGTAATGTAGAGTGTACAGTACACAGTAGTGGTACACAATAGCATCACAATGAATTGTTATCTTAAATTTCCCATACCCATATTAGAGAAAATTAACATAGCATCTAAATTTGGACAAAATTTTTTCATAAAAATTTCATTTATAAAGACAATAGGCAATGCACCTTCACTTGTTGTCTCTAGGATTTATTGATACCAACTGCTCAAAGTTACTACTGAATTCAATATTTAATGTTGTGTATAGGTAATATAAAAACACATCTAGATAAGAACCCAAAGTTGCATATTACATTTCAACTTTAGTATTCATTTATTTATTTATTTGAGAGAGAGTAAGAAAGTATGGGGAGTGGGTGGGGAGGGGCAGAGGGAGAATCCTAAGCAGGCTCCACGCTCAGCAAGAGCCAATGCAGGGACTGATCTCAAAAATCACAGAGTTCAAGGCTTATCTGACTGAGCCACCCAGGTGCCCTTACTTTTCTTTTAAGGCAAGTGTCCTGATCCTAAAGAAATGAGTTTAAAATAGTCATTTAATGGGTATTATAAAAAAATAACAAAGAAACATACATTTTTTTTCACCAAAACTTTGATCCTCCATTTAAGATGGCTTTAAATTAATAATTATTAATTCAAGGGTGCTGGATGGTACAGCTAGTTAAACATCTGACACTTGATTTCAGCTTGGGTTGTGATCTCAGTGTTGGGAGACTGAGCCCCTGTGGACCTCTGCGCTCAGCACAGTCTGCTTGAGATTCTCTCTCCCTGTCCCTCTGCCCCTTCCACTTGTGTTCTCTCTCTCTCAAATAAATAAATATATAAATATATCTTTCAAAAAAGGATTTCCTAATGCAAAATCTGACTATGATAATTTCTCTGTGTTTTTGGACTCCATTTCAGTATTTTCATTATTTAAAACCAGAGTTACTGCTAAGTTGACCCTTGAGCAACATGGGTATGAACTGAGCAGATCTAGCTTATATGCAGATTTTTTTTTCCCATAAATATATATACTGTACTGTAAGTATATTTTCCTTATGATTTTGTTAATAACATTTCCTTTTCTCTAGCTTATGTTATTATAAGAATACAGTTTATAATGCATATAATATACAAACTATGTGTTAATCAACTGTTTATATTATCAGTAAGGATTCTGGAAACAATAGGCTATTAGTAGTTAAGTTTTTTGGGAGTCAAAAACTATATACAGGGGCACCTGTGTGGCTCAGTGGGTTAAGCCACTGCCTTCAGCTCAGGTCATGATCCCAGGGTTCTGGGATCGAGCCCCATATCAGGCTCTCTGCTCAGCGGGAAGCCTGCTTCCCCCTCTCTCTCTGCCTGCTTCTCTGCCTACTTGTGATCTCTCTGTCAAATAAATAAATAAAATCTCAAAAAAACCCAACTATATACAGATCTTTGCACAAGGGGTCACCACTCCTAACCCCTGTGTTGTTCAAAGGTCAACTTATGAGCGTTAGAATCCTCCTGTTTATTTTTAAATTCTTCCTATGTTTATATATTTGCATATGTATTTGTGTAGAGATACACATCTATAAATATACATAGCTGTATCAGAAAAAAAAAACTAGAGTTATTCCGAACATAATTAAAATACTAGTGGGTTTTATATATCTAAAATCACCAAAAGAAAATGTGTGAGAACATACACCCACTGTCCTAATTCTGCCCTGCTGAAACCATAATAATTCCTTTCCTTCCATGTTAAAGAGTCCTCCAAATATTTCAAGACAACTAGTTCATCTGCCTTCTTTCCTCCTAGCTCAGCAGCCATAGTCCCTCAGCCTTCCTCTTAGGATGTGGTTTCCAGGCTCTTCACCAACCTGGCCTCCCTCCTCAGGACACACTCCCACGTTTCAGAATGCAACTGGTACAGATCTAGAGAGAAGGTCTTAGATGAACAGATCATCTGCTTGCCATTTTATTAGCTATCATAAACATCAGTCAAAACTCTGAACAAGCTGAGCTTCACAGCTAACTTGAGCTGAATGTTTTAAATGCTTGGAAAGTGTGAATTTTATTTTTGCTCTAACAGTCAGATGTAAGACATCACAGTGAAACTTGCAGTAATTTACATGGCATATGTCAACACCAATATTCTAACCACAAGACAAAGGAGAGGTGGTAGGGAGGGGTTATAGGATCATGTAAAAAAGTGGGTCACCATTTTCCATTGGATCCCTTCTTCATTACCAACTTCATTACCAACTAGGTGGCTCTTTCTCTTGTGGGAATGTGAAACCTTCTCTCCATCTACTCCAAGCATCCTGTTTTCATGGCACTTTCTCTCAGGCGCTACAATTTCTCTTTCTCTGTCTCTCTGTCTGTCTGTCTGTCTCTCTCTCTCTCTCTCTATATATATATATATATTAAGCTTACAAATGTACTTGAATAAACTCACAAGTTTTGGGGGCAGTATGTAGAAACAAAATTATAAACTTCAAATAATAAGTTTTTGACTCAGCCTTTAGGAAAATTAACATTCTTTATATCCCAGTTTCCACAGACTTTAAGCTAAAACTATGCTTGCTCTTTTTATCTTCATCATACAGTTTTTGTCTATGACTACTTCCTAAGAGCAGAGAACTTGACTATATAATGGAAAGGCTGGTTTTAATAATTCCAAGTCCTGTTAACTTGTACCTCTGGCAGTATAAATGTTTGTCATAGGAAACTTTATTTTCTAAAATGTTTTTTTTTGTAGGAATGGTGTTTGCCTGCGTCAAGCTGTAACCACTGCCTGTGACAGGGGTTGGAGGCAACCCCTACTCTCAGCGGCAATTAACTCGTTCTCCCTGGACTTGGCAGACACTGCCATGTAACTTCCCTGGTATGGAAGGGTTGTGACTTTGCTTGTTTGACCGAGAACACCAAGACTTTTTATCTTGGCTTTTTCCACTCAGGCCACAATAAACACTGGGATCCAACAAACGTCTTTTTAAAAAGTCATGAAAATTAAAAAGAAATCCTCCAGCATAAGAAATAACACAGAGAACATGGGGAGATGGAGAGGAGAAGGGAGTTGGGGGAAATCGGAGAGGGAGACGAACCATGAGAGACCGTGGACTCTGAGAAACAAACAGAGGGTTTTGGAGGGGTAGGGGTGGGAGGATGGGTGAGCCTAGTGATGGGTATTATGGAGGGCACATGTTGCATGGAGCACTGGGCTTGGTACATAAATAATGAATGAATATGTGGTGCATAAACAACGAATTCTAGAACACTGAAGAGAAACTAAAAAAAAATTAATTAATTAAAAAAAAAAAAACTAAAAAAAAAAAGAAATCCTCCAACAACAGGGACCACGTATCATCATTGCACCTTCCCTAACACCTGGCTCAGAGCTTTGAAAATGTATGGTGCTTAACAATATTAGTTGAAGTGGATGGAATTACTCTTCATAACAGCTCTTATTTGAAGCTAAATCTCATTGCCATTAAAATATAACATGAAAGTTCAGAAGAAATCAGAGTTTTTACTTCTTCTTCTTTTTGAGTTTTATTTCTTCACCAGATTTGTAAATATTTTTTCCAGAATGGGTCTACTCTTATAGATACAGAGTGTCCTCTATAATAGTATCTGAAGTCTCTTGGTTGAAGGTGACAGAAATTTAACTCAAGCAAGTTTAAGCAAAGAAAGAGGAGGATGTAATGCTTCATGCTCTAATGAAGAAGGCCTTCATCATAGCAGAACTCAGAGGCTCAAATGTTATCATGAGGACTGGCTCTTTCTCTTTCTCTGGCCTCCTTCCTTCTTGCTGGTTTCATTCTCAGGAAGACTCCCACTGACTCCCTACCATTTAGCAATCTTGTGTTTACATCTTTTCCACTCACTACCCAAAAGGAAGACAGACCTTCTCTCAAGTCTTAGGGAAGACTCCCAATGGACTCTGTTTGGACCACACATCTTTCCTAAAACAGAGATTTAGGCATCCTGATGGACAGACCCCAATGAGAAGGCAAGGGAGTGTCCCAAGGGAAAAAATGCCACACCGATAAGTCTACTCAACAATTCAAGGCTTGAAATTATAAGTCCTTTTTTTCTCCTTCTGGGCATGACAGAAATAAAACCATGGTTCTGCCAAGCTGACTTCTAAAATGACTATAATTATACAGTATACTCTCATTTGTTACAGAGAAATGATATTTACTGGGTCTATTACATGCCAACGACAGTGTCAGACATTTTTATATATGTTAGCTTATTTAATTCTCATAATGTGTAGATATTTAAGACAAAGGTACAGAGGCTGAGAGAGGTTACATAGCAGATTTTAGAACCAAAGATGTAAGCTGAGTCTATCTGCCCTCAAAATCCCTTTGTTTTCAGCACTGAGAGTTTCAGGGCTCTTTTGGGTTTCTTTACTGTGAGTATCAGAAATTTGCGGATAAAAGCTGAAAGACCTACATATTAGGCAAGGCCAACTTAATTAAAAGGAAGGCAATTATCTATAGAAAGTGATTTATCAGATGCCCTGAAAGAGTTTTACTAGTTGCCTGAAATTTCTCCGCTAGAGATTATTTTGGACTTAGTCATTACTGCTGCTTAATTTATTTTATTATTTTACTACAAATACTTCCCAAGAGCACTTGGGATAATGAGCCTTGCTCAAATGCAAATGACCCAGGAAGGGGTAATACAGGAAGCATTCTTCTATTCGCCAAAACCTTTATGTACATCAGATTCTCCAGTCCTTTTTCCCTTGGCCCTCACCCAGGAAGGAAGACATAGGGACAGGCCACATCACACTGCTCAACAGGACATCTGGGCAGAGCTCACAGCAGCCAGTGATGCACCAGAGGCTGGGAAAAATTCTACAACCTCTGTACTCCCAATGAAAATTACTCAGCATTGATCAGACAATCGAGGAAAACTGTAAAGAGGTCTGATAACAGTAACAAAAAGCAATACAGTTACTAGATAGCCTATGAATTAGCAAAGGGAATTTGCACTAATTTTCCTCCACTTAATTTTAGAAACATAAACCTCTTGGGTAGACATTATTTAGTAAAGGAAAAATCTAATCTTTAGTGACTGTGGTTAAATGCTTTCTATCACACACCCCATTACTGGTGCCGCCACAGTATTACCCACAGGAATCTTACACAAAATGGAGTCTCTGGTTACACAGAGCACGGTTGGCTTCACTGTGCTTTCCTGCTTCAGAAAGGGGGCAGGGGAGTCCCAGGCTACTCCCAGCTCTTGGTCCCCCAGCACCTCTGGACAAATGTATCCGAGAACTCCTCCAAACTTCCCCCTCTTAACTGGGGCAGTTAGGAAGCATTTATTTTTTAACTGTTTCTCTTCATAAGCAGTTTTCTGAATGATCTACCTGGTACAGTACCTGACACACAGGAAGTGTTCAGTAAGTTAAAAAGAAGAAAGGGGGACAGAAGAAGGAGGGAGGGAGAGCAAGAAGAAGAAAGAGCTGCATTCTTTCTATCATATTTCTTTCTTTGAGTCTTAGTTTGAAGGGACAAATGGGGAGAAGCTCGGTAAACTTTCAAGATCATGGTAGTTCAAGCCCTGCTTCTTAAAAATGAGGAAGCAAGGCCCACAGAGGCTGGTAATTTCCCCAGTGTCAGACTGTTAAGAGCAGAGCTGAGTTTCTCGCCCACTTCTCCTTATGCCCAGTCCTGTGCTCTTTCTATAGCAAAAACTTCATGCCAAGAGACAGGCCATATGTTTTCAACAGGCAGCAGCAGAACGGGAGTTCCACTGTGTCCCTGTGTCCAAAAGCATTTTTACAGGCCAGGAAGGAGGGTGAACATTGTTGTCCGCTGGTGGCAGTTTCCCTATCACACACTTCCTGGGACACCTGCTGGAACATCTCAGTGAGAACATATTAAAATCCAAAGTTCTTTATAGGTTATGGTATTAACCAGAATCGTTCCAAGTTCTGTCCTCTGTCTCAGACAGACTCCCATTCCCGCATACTTGTAACAGAAAATGTGTCTCATTCTCTTCACTATCTCTTCACTAACAAACATTTAGAACACGCCTCCTTTTGGTAACACACTATGTTAGCCTCTGAAGCTATGAAGAGAGGTCTAGAACATGGGTCCTGCATGTGCAGCACTTGAAATCTGTGAGGAGATAGAATGCACGTAGGAAAGAGAACCTCAAAGTCGGTGTATCTAAGTACAAATGAGAGGAGCAAAGGATAAAGTTACAGGATTTCCAGGAAGCTTCCAGCGGATTAGAAAAATCTAAATTTTGAGTGTAACTAAACAATATCCACCATGGTAATTAAGGTTCAAAAATATTAGTCACCAGACATGAAATTAACAATGTTTATCTCAATTCATATATTAATGTTGTAGCACCAAATTCCAAATCATCAGAAAGAAACCATCTTGAGATTGGCTCATATTTATGAAACAAATACTATTCTGGTAACTCATGTCAAACAAAAAACTATATTGAGAAATATTTCATATATAAAAGTAAAATATGTATGTATTGTTAAAACACACATTTATAACCTTCCAACAAACAAAAGTCCAGGGCTGGATGGCTTCACTGGTGAACTCTACTAGACATTCCAAGAACATTTAATACCTATCTTTCTCAAAGTCTTCCAAAAAATCGAGGAGCAGGGAAAGCTTACAAACTCATTTTATGAGGTCAGCATTACCGTGAGGCTAAAACCAGACAAGGACACCATAAAAACAGAAAATTACAGGCCAATATCCCTGATGAACATAGATGCAAAAATCTACAACAGAGTATTAGCAAACGGAATTCAACAATCCATTAAAAGGATCATCTATCAACATTAAGTGAGATTTATTTCAGGGATGCAAGGATGGTTCAACATCAAATAATGTGACATTAATGAAACGAAAGGTAAAAATCATATGATCATCTCAGTAGATGCAGAAAAAGCATTTGGCAAAATTCAACATCCATTTATGATAAAAACTGGGTATAAAGGAAATATACCTCAACATAATAAAGACGATATATGACAAACTCACAAGACTAGGATGCCAACTCTACAGTTTTGGAAGTCCTAGCCATAGCAATCAGACAAGACATAAAGAAGAAATAAATGGTATCCAATTTGCTAAGAAAAGACTGAAACTGTCACTGTTTAACAGATGACACAACATTATATAGAGAAAAAACAAAAATGGATACCCCAAACTGTTAAAACTAATAAATGAATTCAATAAAGTTACAGTATACAAAATTCAAATACAACAATCTGTTGCATTTCTATACACTGGTAACAAACTATTAGAAAGAGAAATCAAGAAAAAAATCTCATTATAATTAGATTAAAAAAAACCCTAAAAATAAACTGAACTAAGAAGGTGAAAGACCTGTATGTACAGTGAAAACTCTAAGATGTTGATGAAAACAACAACAACAACTGAAAGCAATACAAATAAATGTAAAGATATTCCACAGTCGTGGACTGAAAGAATTATTATTGTTAAAATGTCCACACTATCCAAAGAAATTTATGGATTCAATGCAATCCTTATAAAAATTCCAAGGGCATTTCTCACAAACTAGAACAAATCATCTAATTCTAATAAGTATATGAACCACAAAATACCCCAAATAGCCAAAGTAATCTTGGGAAAAAAGAACAAAGTTAGAGGTATCACACATCCTGATTTCAAACTAGACTACAAAGCTATGGTAATAAAAACCATATGATATTGCCATGAAAGCAGACACACAGATTAACAGAACAGAACACAGTAGAAACAAACCCATGCATATGTGGTCAATTAATTTATGACAAAGGAGGCAAGAACATACAATAAAGAAAGGACAGTATCGTCAATAAATGGTGTTGAGAAATTGGACAGTGACATGCAAAGGAAAAAAGAGAACCACTATCTTGCACCATATACAAAAATTACCTCAAAATGAATTAGACTCGAATGTGAGACCTAAAGCCATAAAACTCCTAGAAGAAACCTTAAGTGGTAAGCTCCTTGACAATTACATTAGTGATGTGGTTTTGGGTTTGACTCCAAAGGCCAGGACAAAAAAAATAAATAAATAAAGAAATGGGACTATATCAAACTTAAAAAGCCTCTAAAAAAGAGAAAAGAAAAGAAAACAAGCTTCTGCACAGTCAACAAAATTAAAAGGCAATCTACTGAATGGGTGAAGATATTTGCCAATTACATATACCATAGGGGTTAATATCCAAAATATATAAAGAACTCATACAATTCAATAATAACAACAAAATCTTTTTAAAAATGGGTAAAGGATCTAAATAGACACTCTTCCAAAGAAGGCACACAGATGGCCAATAAGCATTTGAAAGATGTTTAACATCACTAATCATCAGGAGGAAGCAAATCAAAACCACAATGAGATATCACTTCATACTTGCCAAACTAGCTATTACCAAAGAGACAAGAAATAACAAGTTTTGGTAAGGGTGTGAAGTATGAGGTTTCCTCAGAAAATTAAAAATAGAATTATCGTCTGATCCAGCAATTCCACTTCTGAGTATCTAACAAAATATATAAAAACACAAATTTGATAAAATACATGAATGTTTATGTTCACTGAAGCATTATTTATAATAGTCAAGCTTTAGAAACAACCTGAGTATCTGCTGATGATGAAAAGATAAAGAAAATGTGGAACACACACACACACACACACGGAATACTACTTAGCCACAAAAAAGAACAAAACAGTACCATTTGCAACACCATGGACAGCCCTTGAGGGTGTTACACCATGTGAAATAAACCACACAGAGAAAGATAAATACTGCTGATTTCCCTTACACGTGGAAGCTAAAACCAACCAACAAAACAAAACCCAGACTCAACAGATACAGAGAACAGACTGACTGGTGGTTGCCAGAGAGGAGGGGATGGGGAAGTAAAATGGGTGAAGGGTACCAATAGGTACCAAACTCCACCAATAAAATAAACAGCATGAGGAATCCATTCAATAATACTGTGTTAACTTTGTCTGATGACAAATGGTAACTAGACTTAACAGTAGTTATGATCCCAAAGTACACACATGTCAAATCCCTATGCTGTACACACGAAATTAACATGCTTTGTATGTCAGTTATACTTCAATAAAAAGACACATACTTGGAAAATTAAAATCTGGGTCTTACAGAAATACACCCTATTTTATTTTCAGCATCACAAAATATCAGGGTTAGAAAGTAACCAAGTTACCAGTGTATCCATTCATTAGCTGTTCCATTCACCCTTACACACCCCTAGTTATGGCTTCTCATCCTATGCTTGAAAACCTCCAGTGACAGTAACCTGACTAGCTGACGAGGCAGTCTAGTTCATCTTTGGACACTTCTCTATTTCATACCACATAAAAGCAATGTACTTCCAAATGGGAAAATTTGCAAAAGGGGAAGAGCCAGTGGAATGTTTTCTAATTCATTACAGAGGTCTCTGTCTTTCGTTATTAAGTTTTCTTTTGAGGTCTACTTCATGAGACTGTTGAAGTACATGGTCAGTAAGCCTGTGCAGTAACATTCCTGTTCCTAGACATTCCCTCCAGAAAGCTCACTATGAGATATTAGATAATCCAAAGAAAACAAATTCTATGTAAGAATCCACCAAGAAATACTAGATTGACAGTATCTACAATATCTGTTAATCCTACAATATCTACAGTAATGTTTCACACTAAGTATGTTCCTGTGTAGCAATAGAAAGAGTTTTAACTTGCAATAAATGCACTTATTAATCTTGCAAGAAACATGCATTTATTATCAGCATGTTCTACTTATTGTGGCCCCAAAGCATACAGCTCAAGAAAATGCTTATAGCTGGGATTTAAACAAAAAGGGTGTAGTTGCTTTGTGTGGCATTAACTGAGAAGCCATGATGGGTTCTACTCTATTTGACAATTCACCCCATTAACAAGATTTCTGGCTATGCATGAAGTTAACTTTTCACAAAAACGTAGGGCCCTTGCACAACTAGTTGATTAAACAATCATCTTGTTTGCGATCAACAGATTAAAATAGTAACACTGACAAATGAATGAAATGGGAATACTTTCCATCTACCACCACCACCAAGGCTCAAAGCAGGATACAGCAGCAGTGGGAGGGGACAAGGAGTTACTAAATCTTACCACTTGGCCAGCTGGGTATATCCTGTCTGTATCTCTGCAGGACGGTAGAGGACGGGCTTTCCAACTCACCTGTGTTTTGAGAATGACATCCACAAATTTAAACTCTCACCCAAACCTGTTGTGCTCCCTAATTTGAGCCACTCTGAGGAGGTATATCCCCGAGCCATCATCCCTTACAGCAGAATTGAAGGGTGCAGGCCCTCGCATTTTCGGACTCTGCCTCTAGTCGGTCCCCACTGAGCATGTGGCTCAGCGCAGCCGAACTAGGCTGCTAGGTGGGGGTGCAACGATGGACAAGACCCGGGGTTACTGTACAACCCAGCAGCAGGATCAGAAGAATGCTGGGCCCTCCCAAGCGTCTCCTGTGGATTCTTTTACCTGTAACCAACACAACTTACAGACTGCCTATCTATAGCTAGTGCTCATTTACACATTTCTTGAGGCATGGCCAGTGAATTCTCTGCCACTTTTTTCTCAAGTCCCCTTTGTAAGTGCTGTTGACATGTGTTACCAGCAGTGTTACAGCACCTGGCAGAGCCGCCCTTCTTTCGACCCTCTGGTAGCAGAGAAATTAAACACAGCATTCGGAAAACAGCTGATGGATGTGTGATGGAGTGTGGAGCAGACTGTGAGTAGGAAAACAGGGAAACAACGTCAAAATCAAAGACAATCGCAAGAATGGTGAGGGGACAGGGGTAGGTGAGCAGCCAGTGGGGGTGGAGGAGAAGAAAGGGGGACGGATGCACAGATTCCAACCTTCATTTGCACTTCTGAACTAGAGCTTCCCTTTAGACACAGTGTAATGCTTTCAATTCTTTTTAAAATTTTTGGAACTTGAGGAAATAACCCCCAAAGGCAGTCTATATGACTCCCTATCAACTAACACGAAGAAGCACTGTGCACAAAACACAAGAATTTGCACCCCACAATCCCAGATAAAGAAAAACAGAGAAGAGCAAATTTCTCAATGAGGGGAACCCTGACTTCTGTCAGCACCAAGAAGACTGCTGACACACGAGGAAGGAGGGAAGCAGGAGAGAAGGAAAGCCAGGGTTCCAGGGGAAAACGGGGAGCAGTAGAACGGCAAGTGGTGAAGGGTCAGGAGGGAGAAGGGGGAGAGTTACCATCCCTACTTCTGTCTGTCCAGCTAGAGATGCTGTCCAAGCGATGACTCAATCAACCAAAACCCTTGGCAATTATAAATCAATCATCCTGACAAATACCCGAAAAGTTTCAGGCTGCCAAAGTAATGTCGATGCTCATTGTTAAAAAAAAGTAAATAAATAAAATAAAATAAAAATGAACAATCCTGCTGTAAACTCACCTCAGGCTTTGAACTCAGAGTCATCTGAATTGTACACTATCGTTTTCACAAGTAAAGCTGAGAGCACAGTTATTGGCTCTTGTTAATAATCAAATGCTCCAAAGTCTCCCAACATTTATTCCCAAGCACTCCCCGAAGATTTCTTATAAAAACTGCCTTATTTCCCAAGGGAACAGGTATAGGATGTGTGTTAGTTTTTTAAAAAACCTGCCCCTGGCCAGTTTCCTGAAGAACCGGCAGCAGAAAATATAAGCCAGATGTGGACTCTTCGGTATCTGAAGCAGATATCATGAGATTCCAGAGACCGATTAAAATTTATTTAAAGAAAGCCCTGATGTGACAGAAATATGACTTCAAATTTAGTAAGTAGGACTATAAACATTTTATGGAAAAAGCATGAAAAACTCAGTATTGGGGGGCCACTAGTGTAAGGCCAGTTCTATTCAGCATACAAATTAAAATGCTAGTCCTGTCTTTAACAAAGCCAAAATGTAAGTGAATACACAGAATCCAGGGAGGAAAAGAATTTCATGCAAGTGTCATCAGTTTGAGTTCTGTTTTCCCAACCATAAGCAGATGCTGAATCTGCCTGGCATCGGCTGAAAAATATGCATGAGGTTTTCACTGGGAAGCAAGGCAGCGTCCCCTGTGTGGAGAGCTGTCTTACAGGTACACCTGAGTCCCCTCTGTGGAGAACAAAGCAGAGGACACGTGAAAATATCTGCAAATGTGTAATATACGTCATTTCAGAGCCGGCTTGACTTCTCTGTGTGTTATTTTCGAGCCCTGCTCTGAAAATATCCCAATTTCAGAGAAGAAAGATGAAGTCTGGTTCATACCACATAGCAAATTGCATGCAGTGATTTAAAGAAAGTCAAAACTAAACTCTGACTCTAGATAGTGGGATAAGAAGGAGCTATAGGATTAGCAATAGACGAAAATCAAAAATAAGTTTTTAGGATTTTGTATTTTTAACATAGCTTATTTATTGAGTTGCTGTACTTTCCCCAGTTAATTATTAACCACATACCTACCAATTCTTTTAAGAAATGCACAGGAAAATCACAGCTCATTCTTCTCTTATCGTTCCCATAAGAAAAAAAAAAAAAAACCCAAAACTAGCCCTGGAAGACAACCACACAAGCACTTAGGACCTGTACGGTACAATCACACTTACTGATTTTTTCCTCATCTCTTGAGAAAGGAAAGCAGCAAAGCTGGCCCATGGCACTGGTGCTGTCTTTCCTTCCTGGTGCTCTTCTCCCCGGGCACCCCAAATAGAAACTGCAGTTTACACCGCGGTCTGTGAGCACACCCTGCCTATTCCACTCAGAGCACGAAGAGCCAATGCACAGCCAGCAGAGAGAAAGGAGAAGGGAACTCGCGGCGGTGAGCAGAAAGGCTCCACCTCCCAGCCCTCCAGCCAGAGGCAACTGCACTGGGACCAGCGTTCGGGGAGAGAAGTAGCCATATGCTCGCCCAGTTCTCACACAGCTGAGAGCTCCCGGCCTCTGCTCCCTGCCAGGGGCACAGCCCAGGGAACTGTGTGTCTTCAAGAAAGATAATCAGGCACAAACCACAAGGAGTGGTCCTCGCTCCTGCAGACAAATATAGTAATTACACAGAGAAATTCAGAGGAAAAAAAAAATCCCTACATTTTCTGCCTGCTACTTAAAGAGGAAGAGCTTTCTTTTACCCCAGGAGATTTGGGGTTCTTTGTTTTATGAATAAGGAAGCTGACGTGGCAGAACACTGAAAAAGCAGCTTGAATGAAGTACCACTAATGATCCACGAGCCGCACCAACTGTAGGAATGACAGGGAAAGTGGGGAACAGTCCTGCTGTCAGCACTTTACAGTGTAGCTTTTAGAGTTAAATGTTCTGCTTTCTGAAACACTCCTGTGTTCTTCTAGTAAATCAATACTATGAATTTTGAAATCAGAGCATCAAGTATGTCGTTAGCCCAGAAAATTCCCCAAATCTAGAAGCACCACTGAGAAAAAGAGCAGAGATAAAAGCACCTTTCAGAATAAATCCAAGGGGTGGGTAAGCCAATTCAGGGACAGCACAACAACTAATTTTAAAATACAATATTTGAACTTCATGACAGGAGATAAATGACTGAGTAACAGCTCCAAATCTGTTCCCTTAGAGAACAGCCTTACTTTATGACGCCACAGGAATGAAAGACAAACACCCTCCAAATTCCTGTGGTGCTCTACTTCCTAGCAAGGCACACACACACCAATTAACCAAGACGTGGAAGGGTGATCGTGAAAACCTTCTGTGGTTCTGGATGCAGGATGCCTGCCTGCATTCTCTCTGAACAAGAAGATAATGCAGTTTGGAAAAATAAAAGCTGTCCATTTTTTTTATGTTAAACATTATTTTGTGCATTAAAGAAATATTTGTAGTTAACACTCTTCATTGAAAAAAACGAGTAAGTCCTAGCATTCCTAATCACCAACGTCGATGTTGCCATAAAACCTTTAGAAAAAGAAAGCCATAGGTTTGAATCCCAGATCTGCCAGGTATTAGCAGTTCTGAAATCATGACCTCTTTGTCAGAGTTTGGGTTAACCTCCTCTGTAAGACCTGAAAATCAGGTTAAGTTCATTATTAAGTTTTTAACTTGTTGTTGCAAAGCAGATAGTGTTTGAGAGGAAGGAAAGAGGCAGAGAACAGATTACTATAGCTGTTTGCACCTCCGTCTTTCAGCACCAGCCAGGAATCTCTCCACCTCCTGTTGCAATCTCCTGCCTCTGGGCTGCCATCTTGAGTTACTGCTTATACATGTGGACTCGGAGCCAAAAGGCTCCTCCCTGACATGCAGCACTCAGGGGACAGTATGCTGTAATGAACCCTACACCAGCTTCACTTTATTAATTCTTACTAGCACTACTTCTAACAACATGCAATTAAGAATATCAGTTACAGTATCTACCTTGGGATATCCTACAGTCTAAGGGGAAATATATATATAATATCAGAGATACATATGTGTAATGGCCAAGATTTTTTTTTTCATAAGCATTAAGAATGAACCAACCAGGGGTGCCTGTGTGGCTCAGTGGGTTAAGCCTCCGCCTTCGGCTCAGGTCATGATCTCAGGACTCTCTGTTCAGCGGGGAGCCTGCTTTCCCCCTTCCCCTCTGCCTGCCTCTCTGCCTCCTTGTGATCTCTCTCTCTCTCTGTGTCAAATAAATAAACAAAACCCTAAAAAAAAAAAAAAAAAAAAAAAGAATGAACCAACCATAATACAAGATTAGGAAAAAAACTGAAAAAAATTCAAGACAGGAATTTTTAAACTGGCTTTGAATTGTGCAAATGATTAGCATAACATTTAACCTCAAGGAGAGGATGGAATCTGGTTTCCTCTCACTCAGAACTCTCTGTTATGGAAGGCTATAATTTCATACCTTGGGTCACAGCTAGTCCCAGCCCAGGATTTCCAGGAATGGTCTTCACATTGCATATTTTTATGTTTTTTTCAATAAAGATGATTCATTAAATATTCAATTAAATGTAATTTCCCTTCTATAGATTTCTTAAGAGTTTCCATATACCCAAATTTTCAACTCCAAAGAACAGAAACATTCATATGTCTGGATTTTTGTTTGTTTGTTTGAAAAACAAACCATCCATAGGTTGTGAATACTGATGAAAAAGTGATTATTTTTTCCCCCACCATCACATGCCCCCTTCCTCAAAGTTGAATAGCTACCATCCAGAAGGACCTAGAGAGCAGTCATCATTTACCCAATTGTTCGGGAATACAGAAGTCTGTAACTGACCTGAACAGCACAAGATACAAGCCCCTCCTCGCCCTTCCCTATCTCGCAAAAACAATCAAGTAGTAAGCTGAACAAGGATAAATGCTAAGATTTTCTGGAACTTACTATAAGCCAGGGTCTTGCTAAGTGCTTTGTATTTACTCTCATTTCATCCCTACCACAGTTCTGTGAGGTAGGTGGTATTTCTACCCTCTTTTGACTGATGGAAAAAGTTGCGCTCAGAAAATAAACTAAGTCAAAACCTCTCAGAGAATATGGGCCAAAAATGGGATGTGAACTCACTTTGCCTGGCTGTACAGACCCTGAGCTCCTCAGCCCAGAGTTCTGTATTATTAAACACTATTTGTATGTGATATCGGGTATATACCTTACGAGACACCTTACTACAATATTGAATAATGCACATAAAAACAGCTATTTAACAAAGATCAGTGGTAATATGTTTAAATGTCTCGGTTTCTCATATTTTGCCACCAAATTCCTTTATTCATAGGGTATGAGTAATATAACCCTATGAAGGCAGATCCCTTATAGGAGCTGGAGCCTAGCTCTGCTCCCTGCCAAGCTGTGGGGCAGACTTCCTCTAGGGCACAGAAATGCCAGAATGGCCCCTGAAAGCATTCACCTTCCAGGAAAAATAGCAACTTACACCAGTCGTGAGGAATCCCTGAGAATATTAATGGGATTTGGTTAGAGGATTAACGGACTCTTTTCAGTCATTTAGAGAGATCTACCATAACTAGGTGAAGATTTTTAAAAGAAGTTAACCCATGCGGGGGTCTGGGGGATTCAGTCGTTAAGCATCTGCCTTCAGCTCAGGTCATGATCCCAGGGTCCTGGGATCCAGCTCCACATTGGGCTCCCTGCTCAGCAGGAAGCCTGCTTCTCCCTCTCCCACTCCCCTTGCTTGTGTTCTCTCTCTTGCTATATCTCTGTCAAATAAATAAAATCTTTAGAAAGAAAAAAAAAACCTTAACCTGAATGAGAAAACCTGACATGATATCATGTTTATAACTTTAAAGCTATCACCTCTTCATGTTTTCTTTTCTCCCAGGCCTAACTATGAACAAATCATGGTTGGGACAGACACCTGTCTGCTACAGTTGCTTGGACCCTTGTTATAATGGTTAGAATAGGAGGAAGGAAGCTAAACAGTGTGAAGGGTGACTGCTGCCTCCTCTCCATATGCTTTGGTCAGTTCTGAAAATACTGCCCCTGAGGGAAAAAAAGAATTCTTAACTATGACCAAAACTCTATTCTCTGTATCACTGGGTGGCATTATTTTCAATTTGAAAACACATACACTTGGATTTTGGAGCAACCTCATAAAAGTCTGACTCAACGAAAAGAACAAATCCCACTAAACTCTGAATCTGTAGAACTGTCCAGATTACCGCCTCCTCTGAGACCTCCAATTCATTAATAAAAGGAAATCTGCATTTGACAACTTACAGAAACACAAGAGAAAGAAATGAAAAAAGCAAATACTCCTTTATTAAAAAGAGTAGAGAGAAAGAGGGCATTAAATCACGAAGTGTAAAGAGATGGAAAAGATCCTTTATCTCTCCAAATTCTAGAACCAAGCCCTTAGGAAAAATGCTTTTAAGCACAAGAGACATACTTCAGTTAGATTTCATTATACAGCAGGTGGCATGCTTATGGAAACTGTTATGCTAAGAAATGTCACAGTTTCAGGGAAAATGTATGTAAGATCACGAAATGCTTGACAATTGATGAAAACACAACTCATAAAAATTGGATTGTTTTGGAATATATCCCAATTTTTTATGTTGACATCGGGGAACCAAAGACAATCTATCTGAGCCTTAAGAACATTGGATGCACATACTCAATATTGTATCCTGTCTATGTTCCTGTAAAACCAAATTTCAATTCTCAATAATCAATCCACAAAGTGTCTATCACCCAGACCAAATAAATGCTCCTTTCCTCTCTACCTAATGTTATATCTTTGCAGCCATTTTGTAACCAAAGGGCAAAGTTCTGAAGCTACCTGATTGAATATTGATCTTTGAAAGTTGTTCTTATGAATGTCTGTCTATAAGAAAAAGAGGCTGAGAAAGTCATAACTGAAAAACTTCAATGATTATCTGTAAATCTCACTGGTAAAGGCCTATTTTTAATTACCAGGTAAAAGAATCTTGATCTAACTGTGAAATTTGGGAACCAAGAATATTTTTTTACCATTATTCCTCCATTAGTCATACTTCAACAAAGACTTTTTATTTCTCTTTCCAGTGTTTTGTTTTTCTCTAACACTGAAAGTTAGAGGTATTTGTATTTGAAACTGCCAGATGCTATAGAATTTCAGTATATAATTAAAGGGAAAATGTGTTTTTTAAAACACAAGGAGAAAAACATAATGTACCATATACAGCATATGCACATTTAGGGAAGGGGAGGAAACAAGCAGATAACTAGAGTTACAAAAGGAGTCCTTCTTGACCAATTTGTAATAGTCTCTTCCAAATCTCTGCAGTGCATGTCTACCTAGTGCCAATTTTCAAATGCTTTCTACATGTTTATTATGAGGATCTTTTCCTCATCTTCTTTTTCTTCTTCTTCTTTTTTTTTTTTTTAAGATTTATTTACTTCTTTGGATGGGGGTGGGTGGGGAGCACAAGCAGGAAGGGCAGAGGTTAAGAAAGAGAGAATCTCAAGCAGACTCCCTGCAGAGTGCGCAGCCTGACATGGGCCTTGATCTCATGACCCTGAGATCATGACCTGAGCCAAAACCAAGAGCCTGATGCTCAAATGACCACGCTACCCAGGCTCCCGTGGTCAGTTATTTTCTATGTGCATGGCCCAGCCTTCAACAATGTATGTCACTGCGGCCCTTCCCTTAATTGGTAAGAAATAAATTAGGGAGGAGAATTTATTTTCCTGCTCAGAGAACAGACAGCAGTAGAGCTCTTGAGGTAGGAGGCTGGAGGATGGGCTGACGGGTTACATTACTTGCTTGAAGCCCTCCGATTTATATTATACCATTTAGTCAATTCAGTTTGCTTCTGGCCACTATTTATTAAGCACTTAGTATGTGTAAAGATGATAATCACAATGGCTCTAGAGGTGAGGTTCATGAAAACACAACTCATAAAAACTGGAGTACAAGGAGTACTCCCAAGTAAGTACAACCAAAGGAAGTAAGAGAGAAAGCCAGGGCCAGAGCTGTAGCCAGCAGAAATCTGTAGGCATGTGCTCATGGGGGCAGGAGGGGCATCACCCTATGGTAAATCCCATTGGACGGTTTTATTAAGGCAAGGCAGGAACAGGAGAACAAAGGCCAACAGCAGTCATCGATTCTAGTTAGCGGCCATTCATTCTTGCTTTTATACTCTGTCCTTCTTTTCAGGTATTAACAATGAAATCATAAAAACCGACAGGAATTACTTAACTCAAGGACAAGTTATATGATTGGATGTTAAAACCTTTAAAAAAAAGAAAAAAGGCAAAAGCAAAGAATGTACTTAATCTGCTGGCCAGTATTTGTATTATCTAACAGGGCTGCCTTCTTATTCAACTGCTTTTAATCCTTTAATGCCTTAGACTTTCTGAGGGAAAGCATCATCCTTCACAGCAGGAAAAAAACGTATTTCAGAAAAGCTAATAGGACCAAATGAGTAGATTCTGTTTGCAATTTAATAATGTAAACTACAAAAATTTGGTTGTATACTTTCTAATGTACTGGGGGTTTTCACAGTTCCTAATTATTCTTTATCTGGGAAATCCCCAATCTGTATTTAGCTCAAAAATGCTCCATTGTTTGACCTTGGACGAGACAACAGTCACATTTCCTGCTATATAAAGGATTGGAAGACCTCAAAAGAAAGGTGCTTTAATAACTCAGTGCAATACTATGAAAGGTTTTTTTTTTTTTTTTTCCCTCTAGTAACAGTGAAAGGGATGAGGAAGAATGAAAATAAATCCCCAAAATAACAAAAAGAAAATTCACTTATACTACATGAAAGACAGTGAAATCATGACTGGTTTTGGTAGGACTCAGTATCCGTCCTGATCTACAGTGGCCCAGGGTAACATTCATCTGATAGACTGTGTCAGTATTCATTCTGTGTATGGACACTTTTAACAACATTTGACAATAGTTATTTAAATGCCCATAAAACCAGGGCGCCTGGCTGGCTCAGTCCAGAGAGCAGGTGACTCTCAATCTTGGGGTGGTGAGTTTAAGCCCCATATCGGGAACAGAGATTACTAAAATCAATCACTCAATGAACAAAACTAAACCAAAAAAAAGTTGAAATACACATAAAACCAAATTACTGATGATGTAGAAAACAAAGGCAAAAAAATGTAGATAAAATTAAGTGTCCTTACAGCTTTGCAACCTTCCACTGACAAGTAGTTGAGATGGCAAAGCGACATTCCTCAAGGAACTCACAACTGCCTTAATGTTAATGCTTTGCTAGAGGCAAAAAGCAACCTAACCTTGGCATTAGCCAGACCTCCAGGATCCTTTAAATCCTCTTTAACACATGAAAATCCTTTTGGAAACTTCCTTGATCTCTGCCCCTCCCCACTTAGAAGTATATAATCAATAGCTCCTCACAATCCCAGTGCCACTCTTTCTGCCCACAGGTCCTATCCTGTGCTTTAATAAAACCAGCTTTTTATAAACCCTGTGCTTTAATAAAACCACATCTCGAGATTTCTTTCCTGACCGTTCACTTCCAATCCCCAACATCGCATCACTACGACTATTTTCTGTTAATACGTTTATTTCATAATCCAGATGTGTATCCAATGGGCGGCACTCAGCAGCAAGTAACAAAAAACTCTTGATCCAAATGGTTCAAAAAATAAAGAGATTCATCATTTCCTATAATCAGAGATGGAATGACTTTAGGGTTAGTTAATTCAGTGGCTTAACAAGATCAAGATTCACCTTTCTAGTCTCCCATACAGTGTACATATGTTTGTAGTCACCTACTGTCCCCGTGGTTAAGACGGTCACTAAGTCCTAGCATCACATCACAATCTCCAACTAAAAGAGGATGTTCTCTTCCCTCTGAATCTCTAAGTCTCAGCCAAAACACTATTGTCTGAGTTCTCATGTAGATATCCCTTCAGATATCAGAAATGGGTCACATGCCACTTCCTAAACTAATCACTGGCAAGAACAGAACCAGTCACCAGCAGGCCCAAAGCCAGGCCCCTATGCCCTGAAGTTCGCCACCTCGCGGGGAATGCAGGGCCCTGCCAACAGAGAATGAGGAGGGCAAGAAAATGGATTCCTAACCGGCAAACCACTAGTGTTGCCAGTGGTCAATTAAAATTAGTAAAGTTATCAAAAGGGTCAATAAATATTTCGTATAGCAGAAAAGGGAAAAAGCCTTAAAAGTAAATAATTGAGAAGAATGCCATGCCAGTAAAAAACAAACAGAAAAGCAAAAACAATCATCTGTGGATAAACGTACGGCACACTTATATATTGAATGCGTGGTTGGGAGAACCAGTATCACAACCGTTAACTGCCTTTCTCCCCAACCTTACTATGTAAGATTGACTTCTTAAATAAAAGCTTTTGCTTTGATCGGAGCTGTTAGCAAGGAAAGTATTTTTGGCAGCCATGGCTCCCTGGTAGGAAATATAAAATTTATGATGATCAAAAGCAGTTGCTTTTACTCATAGCCAGAAGCAAGTCAAAATAGTCACCTGGATACCCTCGTCAGTAGAAGATCAAGTAGAACCACAGTGAATAAAATGACAAAATGTAGTTCTGTTAGCTACAGGTAGTGTTCTAGGTACTTTATATAAAATGTTTTCAAGTTAAATAAAATAGTCAAGGATCTTTATGGGTTAACGAAAAGAAACAGAGAATTTCAATTTCATAAAGGGAAATGAGTATACTCAGTTTCTTCAGCTCTCCTGGTCCCTGTTTTTACCAGAACAAGTTTCTCAGTAAAAGGAAACTTGCATCGGGAAGTTTTTCCTTTCCTTTCCTTTCTGCCATTGTTGTCCAGATTCCATACACTACAATAAAATAATAATCAGATGTATCATATTTGCTGAACCAATGTCCATCACGATTTATTCGAGGCCCTTGATGTCAGATCTCCTTCCTTCCTTTGTAATAGTTTTCCGGGGTAACTGGCTGCAAAACTAGCCTGAAGTCCCGGGTTTCCAGTATCCCTCAATTACTTCAGTCAGGGCCGCAGCTTTAACTGTGATCCTAACGCCACTGAATCCCAAATTTCTCTCTCAGAGAGGTCATCTATGTCCCACACCTCCCTCTGGAATGTCACTTGACTGGGCCACAGATGTTTCAATATGTCTAAAATCAAACTCATCCCCCTGTCACCAAAATGTTTTCTCTTTTGTCCCTTATGTTGGTGGAGGGCACTACCGTCGACCTAGCTGTTAAACCCCAAATACGGGAGCCATCCGAGAGCTCTCCCCTGTCTTTCATAATCTGCTGCAAACCTGAAAAGAGACTGATTTCTCCTGCCTACCCAGATCTGCAGTACACCCCTCCTTCTCCACCTCCCCTGCCAGTGCTAACTACGCAACATCTTCAGGACCTGCCTAGCATAGTGCCACAGTCTCCTCACTCATCTTGCTGATTCAGTCCCCTGTTCTCCCCACCATCGGGCTTTTATACTACTAATAGAGTGGCCTTTCTAAGGCACAAATCTGAGCGTGTCATTTGGAGCTCTAAAATTTTGGAAGGCTCCATTTCTTACAAAATTAGATCTGAATTAAGATTGCAGGATAGGTAATTCACATGCACTGAATGCATTGCTTATACTCCTCTGGGAAGCTCCTCAGCCTGGAAAACACCTCCCTTTCACCTTCCTCCTTCCCACATTCTCATGTTCCACCCTTATCCTTCCCTCTTCAGTGCAGCCTTCCCTGAGTGCAGCCTTCCCTGACAATCCCAGGCTGAATTACAAGCGCACTCAGTTGGTTCCCATTAACTTCCTTACAGTCGTTATCACCTTCAATTGTGATTGTTTGCCTGACTTGGCACTGGAATGTAAACTCCGAGAGTAGAGTCCTTTTGGCCCTCCTTTGATCTTCAATATATAACATAATGCTTGGCGCTTGGTAGGTTCAATAAATATCTGTTCAGTAAATTGCACAAATAAAATACAACAAAATGTGTTTGTGTGCACAGCTAGCAGCTCTTCAAATGCCCCGAAGGAGCTAGCCTGATAGCTCAGGCAATATCGAATCCCAAGTTCACTCCACCAATAGAGCAACAGCCAAGAGCCGTTTACTCACCACAGTCATACTCCCCTCCCTTCCAATTCCTGTTTTAAGAGTAAATAGAGAACAAAAGAATATAGCGGAACTAGATTTTTAGACCGAGCTGGACAATGAGAACGTTATTGTCTTCCTATTAGTCAGATGTGATGATAATTAAAGTTTAGCTCCGGCAAAAACTAAAGTACAACCATTTAACATAAAATAGAGAAGTTGGGAATGATAACGATGGAAGAAATTTTCATGAGCTCGTTCAGACCTCCAGCTTAGATGACTCACAAATGATACTCTCTCTTGCACCTTAAAAGATGGGTCAGTAAAGACATTTAACAAATCCCTTAACACCCTGCCCCAGTGTTTAACAATCAATCTTTTAGAGTCCAAAGTTTCTCTAATTCCTAAAATAGTATATTCCCAGTAAAGATTAAAAAGAAAATCACTTTTTTTCCTTATACTAACCCTTCCTTCAGTCACTCTTTAGCCCTCTTTGTCCTAGGCTTAAGAATCCTATACACATTAGGGTGCCTGGGTAGAACAGCTGGTTTAGTGACTGACTCTTGGTTTCCATTCAGGTCGTGATCTCGGGGTCATGAGATTGAGCCCCACACCGGGCTCTATGCTCAGCGTGGAGTCTGAGTAAGACTCTCCTTCCCTGCCCCCTGCTTGCTTGCTCTCTCTCTTCCTCTCTCTAAAATAAATAAAATCTAAAAAAATAATAATAATAATTCTACACACACTTTGTAATAAACACAGCAATAATAACGGATACTAGTGAGTGAATGCTGAGTATCGAGTGAGGCACCATGCTAACTAAGTGCTTTTCGTGCATTATCTCATTCAGCCCTCATGATTTAACCATCATTATTAACCCCATCTCACAGATGGGTTTGGGGTCCTGAAGTAATGTGTGCAAGGAAACCAAGCTGGGAAGTGGCAGTGACCATTACAACAAGGTCTGTCTCACTTGAGGAACTTCTGGGTCACTGCGCCTTTCCCTCTGTAGCACGTGCACTGTCTCTCCACTGTTCTGCATCTTAATTCCTTAGTGCCTCACTGAAATGGAGATGAACTTCATGAATTTTTACATATTTGTCTCTTGTGATTTCATCACATCATCAAATTGTGTTTTTTCTAAATAACATTACATTAAAGAGCAGAGACTGCCAACTTTGTTGTGTTTTTCCTAAACCCAGGAAAAAATAAAATTAAAGTTTCTATTTTTGTAGTTACATATATAAATTACATATAAATATATATGCAATGTAAAATATTACATAAATACATAAATCAAAAGCACATGATATACATCCATGCACTTTTATTTTTTAAGTGCACCAATATTAATCACAGGCCATTAAAGGAAAGCAGTAAGAGTAACACAAGTCTATAATTACCTGAAGTGGGTGTTCCGATGTTAGAAACTCAAGAACACCATTGCTATAAGTATTCTGATATGACTAGCACAGCTATTAATATGAGTTACTAACATTTTTATAAGATTATTATGTTAGGCACTGTGCTAAACACCTTTAGAGTATTAACTAATGTGGTGAAAAGTTTATTCAGAGTCAATTAGGCAATGTGATGGGTTAGTTAGCCATGACTTTTGGCAACTAGAAGGGCCTCCTAACACTAGTTTTATTGTACATCTTAATGCCTTTGTTTGACCACAAGATTGGATTTGCACTCCAATAATATCATTCATGTAGTGTTTTTTTTTCTTAAAAATTCAATATTTACTTTCATATTTCCTTTAAGAGATTTTATTTACTTATTTGACACAGAGAGAGAAAGCACACACAATCAGGGGAAAAGCCAGGCAGAGGAAGAAGCAGGCCCCCTGATGAGCAAGGAGCCCGCTGGGGGACTCGATTCTAAGACTCTGGGATCATGGCCTGAGCTGAAGGCAGACACTTAACCGACTGAGCCACCCAGGCATCCTTATATTCATATTTCCTAAAATACACCAAAGGCTCTACAAATAAATCATAAAATAACATAAATTACTATTGTATCATGCTAGCACTGATGCTTAATTTGTCAGATCGTTAAATTTACCACAGAGCACTGCTCCTTTAGTATGTAAAGTTCTTACAGCATCTAATATAAATCATAAGGTTTGAAATCAGGCCAACAGATGGCTGCATTTTCAAAATAGCCTGAGCCACAGCTTCTACTTTGTGTTAGCATCAAGATTAATAGCTGATATACCAGTTAAAATACAGTAAGCCATCACTAAGATTAATTTCCTAGTTACTTAATTCTGAGACTTCCTAACTCAGGCAAATATAAAGAAATGAGCTGAGAGTTCCAATTATCAGATGCTTTTTATTTTCACTAAGGGCATATAGTAATGAAATCTCAAACACTTTCTTTTAAAAGACATGTTTCACCAAAGAAACATTTAAGGGGAGGACAATTAGATTACAAAAAGGAACAACATGGGCATCTGAGTAATTTTAACACATCAAAGGTTCTACTTTTTCAAGAGCTTTCTGCTTTCTAGGCAGGATGACACAGTCCCAGTTAAAACTGGACAGTCTTGGCTTTATTCTTCTTCTTTTTTTAATCCTAGCCTAAATACACTCACAAGGGTACATTTAAATGATAAACTATATGGTCACTCAATTTCTGTGGCAGGAAGTAAATAATTAATAGTACTCTGTACTCAGCAATTATTAATTTCCTTGATAATTCTGAACAGAGGAAATTTCCAACTGTTAAAGTTTTCAAGTGAAAAAAAAATGTACAGTTTTCTCAGATGATAAACTGTCTTCACTTCTCCTTCCCCTAACATGCTCAAAATAGATTCATCTTAATTGGCCTAAGTAGAGATGAAACTTTCTTAATCATCTTCCCTGTCAGTCTGAGCAAAAGAAAACAAGACAAACTCTTTGGTCCTGCCCACTACAAAAGAGACCTTTTATATTATAGAATATCAATTTCACATAATAATGACTTTTAAATGAGTCATTCGTATACACTACTGTCAGTCTGGGGTATTTTTGTACTTCTTACCTTTTTACCACAGAAAGCTCAAATGGAAATTAAAGAGGGATGGAAAAAAAACTAGATAACTGTGCAGCTACCAAAATTAATTTGTTCGAAGAAAAGGCTGGAAATGCTGATCAAAATTAAGTTTGGAGAGGGGCGCCTGGGAAACTCAGTCCATTAAACATCCAACTCTTGATTCCAGCTCAGGTTATGATCTCAGTGTCACCAGATCGAGCCCCGTGTCATGCTCCGTCTGCACCAAGTGTGGAGCCTGCTCAAGATTCTCTCTCTTTCCCTCTCCTTCTGTCTCTACCCCCAACACTGTTGTTCATGCTTGCATACACACGTGCGCACTTGCACGCTTGTGCTCGCGCGCTCTCTCTCTCTCTCTATATATATATATATGTTTATACATATATACATAAATTAAGCTTGGAGAGTTGTCTAAGGATTAAATCTTTTCATGGTTTTCTTGGACCATGAACTGAAGCAGTAAATTGTATACATTTTGGCTTCAGGACCACTTTCCACTCTTTTTTTTTTTTTTAAAGATTTTATTTATTTATTTGACAGAGAGAGATGACAAGCAGGCAGAGAGGCAGGCAAAGAGAGAGGAGGAAGCAAGCTCCCTGCTGAGCAGAGAGCCTGATGCGGGACTCGATCCCAGGACCCTGAGATCATGACCTGAGCTGAAGGCAGCAGCTTAACCCACTGAGCCACCCAGGCGCCCCCCACTTTCCACTCATAAAAATTTCTAATAATCTCCCCATCTTCCTTCCCACTCAAAGAGCTTTAGTTTATGTGGGCTACTGTTTATCAGTATTTACTATGTTCAAAATTAAAACAAAATTTTCTGAAAATTTACTAATTCAATTCAAAACATCACAAACCGATTATGATAAGAAATAAAATATTACCATTAAGAACATTTGTATGAGAGACAACTATATTTTAAGTAAAAGTTTTTACAGTGAGAAGAATGGAATTAATTTACTCTTTTTGCAATTTCGTTTAATGTCTGGCATAATCAAAGACAGTTTTTTGTTTTTTGTTTTGTTTTTTTTTTAAAGATTTTATTTATTTATTTGACAGAGAGAGATCACAAGTAGGCAGAGAGGCAGTCAGAGAGGCAGGGAGAGAGAGAGGAGGAAGCAGGCTCCTCGCTGAGCAGAGAGCCTGATGCAGGGCTCAATCCCAGAACCCTGAGATCATGACCCGAGCTGAAGGCAGAGCTTAACCCACTGAGCCACCCAGGTGCCCCATCAAAGACAGTTTTATCCTCTTGTCTGATTCTGCATTCAATCTGTTGTAATATATGGTTTCATTTCCAGCCTAAGGAAAATCTAGCCACACATAGATACAAATTTTTTTTTAGACACAAATCTTTAAAAGGAGGGCAGAATAATAGCCTTTTCAGATAATCATGGATATTATACCAAAACACAAGTTGTATTTTCTTAAAGTTTAGTTGCAATGCAATATGAAATCTTAAATTTTTGGACTTTTCTTACTCTTTACACTTGAATCTTCTGGTATCTTGAACTTTCAGTAGATCTTTTATCTATTCATGTCTTGTAACACATACTGGTCATTTAAAAAATACAGAGTTATGGAACTTTTCCATATTTTAACACACTTCTTAACACAACATCAAAAAACAAAACAAAACAAAAGTAAAACACATTAGGGATGCCTGAGTGGCTCAGTCAGTTGAGTGTCTGACTCTTAATCTTGGCTCAGGTCTTGATCCCAGGGTTGTGAGTTCAAGCCCTATATTGTGCTCCATGCTGGGCATGGAGCCTACTTAAAAACAAATACAAAACCACATTGGACCAATCATTAATATCACCCATAGATTGACAAGGGGCCCTAGTAAACTTCTAGCGGTGATGGAAATGGTCAGGATCTTGATGGTGATAATGGTTTCACAGTTGTACCTTTATGTTAAAAACTCATCAAAATATATACTTTAAATATGTACAGTGTTGTATATAATTTGTACCTCAGTAAAATAAAAGTAGTATGACAAAAGAAAAGAAACTAGGAAAATGGAGTTCATTATTCTACTCTGTGCTATTTTGGCTATGAAATTTTCCATAATAAAAAGTGGGGAAAAGTCTCAAAGCTTTAAAAAAAAAAAAAAAAAAACTGTCAAACTCATGGTAACAAATTAGAGCTTTCCAAAATTCTTATTTTTCCCGAAAGCTTGAATTTTATCATTAGTAGTAAATAATGTCAGATGCCCCTGATGTGACAAATGTATTTTAAAGAAAATGCCAGCCCAATACCCAAATGTGAAAATGATAACTTGTGAGTCATTTTTCAAGGAAAAAAAAAATGCTGTTCCTGAAAAGAATGTGGTTACTTTAGCTTGTAACTTAAACAATGACACTAGTGCTTTTCCTCCTCCTTCTATATGCAAAAGTGCTCATGCACACTTCTCATTTTCATTAACAAAATACTAAAAAAGACACATATAGAGACAAATCAAATATAAATAATAGATTTTACTACTCAGCAAGAACATTTTTACATGAAATTGGATTTTTTTTTTTTTTAATTGCAACTGCCTTGACATTCTGGCCAAACACACCATTGCTTTTGCACTGTTAGTATAAATGTTAACTCAGTGGAAAAGGCAAATGTCTTAGCATTATCATAAAAATAGTTTGCCCCTGGGGTGCCTGGGTGGCTCAGTGGGTTAAAGCCTCTGCCTTCAGCTCAGGTCATGATCTCAGGGTCCTGGGATCAAGCCCCACATCGGGCTTCTGCTCAGTGGGAAGCCTGCTTCCTCCCCTCTCTCTGCCTGCCTCTCTGCCTACTTGTGATCTGTCAAATAAATAAATAAAATCTTTAAAAAAAAAAAATAGTTTGCCCTCACAGATTTTAAGTATCCTTGGGACCACCAGGGATCCATGAACCAAACTTTGTGAACTAGTACATTTTTAAATGTGAACTAGTACATTTTAAAGGATTTAAAATCCAGGGGCACCTGCATGGCTCAGTTGGTTAGGCATCTGACTCTCGCATTCAGCTCAGGTCATGATCCTCAGGGGCAGGAGACTGAGCCCCTTGTCAGGCTCTGTGCTCAGCAAGGAGTCTGCGTGAGATTCTCTCTTTCCCTCTGACCCTCCTCCAACTCCCTCCCCATCTCTCTTTCTTTAATAAATAAATCTTAAAAAAAAAAAAAAAGAACATAAAACCCAACAAAGCCTGTAAATTATTAGGACATTAAATCATTCTTAGATAAGCACAGTGAAACACATTTTTTCTATAGCCAAAAGTTTACATGAGAAAAATAAACATTCAAGCACATATCTATTGCCAATACCCCTTCCCACGAAGTGGGCCTTCAAGAGAAAATACGCCATACAAGCAAAACAAATATTTTCAAATGAAACACCTTAAAAATTTGTAATTTATCATTGATCTAAAGTTTCATATTTAAGAATTCTAGAAATTGGAAGGGGAGGTGAATCATGAGAGACTATGGACTCTGAAAAACAATCTGAGGGTTTTGAAGGGGTGGGGCGTGGGAGGTCGGGGTACCAGGTGGTGGGTATTATAGAGGGCACGGATTGCATGGAGCACTGGGTGTGGTGCAAAAATAATGAATACTGTTATGCTGAAAATAAAAAATAAATTAAAAAAAAAAGAATTCTAGAAAGCTTTAAGGTTTTTGTTCTAGTTATAGCTTTCACCCAAGGAAGAAAAATTGTTGATTTCCTTCTTCCTCTACCCCCCTTCTTGCTGAACAACCAATGGGTCAATCACATTGACAATATTATCTTCCATAGAGAAGATCCTCATGCCTACATACTAAAGTAGGCAAAATCCAGATAGCACATTGGGAGCTCTATCACAGCTTCTAAGGGGAAAGGAGCACTGAAGATTAAGACAATAAAGTCATAGATGAGGGTCTCCCCAAATGTACCCCCCAAAATCTTTTCCTCCCATCACATAGAAACAACTACTAGAAATCCCTCTGTGGACCAAGTCAAACCTTTTAAGACTGATAGGATTGTCTAAGCTATCCAGGTCTCTAAAGGGTGATTCTCAAAAAAGGTGCATTTGGATAGAATTAATTAATTGACTCATGCCACTTAGAATTCTCATAGTGTTTCAGTCGGAGTCTGGTATCTCTCTGTTATAACCTATTGGGCATTGGATATAGACTGAATTGATTACAGTCACGTCAACTCTAATTTACCTGACACATTTCCTCTTCTATAACTCTATCTGTGCACACCTGTATGCTTCTATTTAAGCCAAGGTTAGCCCAGCCCTATCCCCTTCATTGCTTCTGTGTTACAGCCTAAAACTAATTCAATGTCTTAACTTCAGGATCCAATTCTGTGTTATTTTTTTTAAATCATTTCTCTCTCTTTTTTTAAAGATTTTATTTGTTTATTTGACAGATATAAATAACAAGTAGGCAGAGAGGTAGGCAGAGAGAGAGGAGGAAGCAGGCTCCCTGCAGAGCAGAGAGCCCGATGTAGGGATCGATCCCAGACCCTGGGATCACGACCTGAGCTGAAGGCAGCGGCTTTAACCCACTGAGCCACCCAGGTGTCCCCCAATTCTGTGTTATTACGTGAAGTGTTAAACCTCACCTCCTTTTATCCCACATATATCTACTCAGTCTTTTTTGTTACATACACACCACCTCAGTATGTTTGACTGTGTACATCTCCTTTCCTACTCCTTCATGTACTTCTCATATACAGACCTAGCAAGCTCCCTGCTATCCCTTCCTCAGCTAACTAGACTATAGGTTCAGTCATTACAGTCTTTGTAGTGTGCCTCCTGTCACTAATATTGCCTGCAGCCTGCTTCTCTCCCACATAAATCCTATCTGCTGCCCCTGGAAGATCATCTTATCCCTGCTCTCCATCTGCCTACTCAGTCTCATCCTACTCTTCCAAGCTCTGTTTCTCCTCACCTCAACACTCTCCTAGAAGGTAAAATCATAAGCTTCTTCCCCTGCATCCTAACAAAACCCACTACTGTTATGGGCAAACTCCTACTGTTATGGGCAAACTCCAGTTCATCTATTCCTCCTTTCTCTCCATTTCTCATTGCCCAATGACCATCACTCTTAAGGACTATGTCTTATACTACTCTGTATCTCATGATGCCAGAGAGGTGCACATACATTGTACATACTTAATAACATTCATTAAATTAATGATGAATAATTATTATTAAATCAAAAGATAGTTGAGGTTCCTAGAAAATTATGGTTTCCACCTCTACTTGCAAAAATTATAAAGAAATATTCTGGCCTACAAAAACAAAAAAATAAAATACCTCTAGACCTTTCCAAATTTTCCATTGCCTCCTTTAAGATACGTCTGAGAGCACAAAGTAAACTAGTCTTCTCAAGCATTAAATTGCTCATCAATCTTACAAAGGGTGTCATTTAGTCAATTACCTTCCCTAAGGAAAAATAAATGGAATATAGCTGCCTGAGAAAAATTAATTCACTCAACTCCAGTAAGTAGCTCACTAAGAACAGCTTCTAACACTCCAGGATATCTAAGCCATATTTCATTCCTAGTTTCAACTTTTTCTTCTTTTTGGATTTGAATTTTGGCTGATTATTGCAGTTTGGTTGATAAGGAGTAGCAGCCTAATATTAACTAGGTATAGTATCACCTGAAGTTTGGACTATGGAAGAACTAAGATACAGAACCTTTTCTTGTGTCTGAAAATATGAATGTTGCCTCCATATACTATCAAACTCTCCTAACACTCAACTCACATGGAGGTATACGACGGTCGAAGACAGAAAGGAAAATGCTCAGCAAGGAAATGGAAAGCAGGCAAGGGAACAGCAGTAACTGGCAGGGGAAATCCAAATTCAGATGGCTTCCAGAACCAAGCACGTAGTAAACATGCTCAGCAAATTTATGTTAAGAACATCAGAGTAAGGGGGATGATAAAACGTAGCTACTTCTAAGGTCAGTGTGCCAACTATCCCAACCAGGAAATTGCTACCATGCAAAAATGTAGAACCAGTGTCACATTTTCTGATTGCTCAGAAGGCAGCAGGAACCCAGATTTTTTACATAAAATTACCCCAATGTGGGCAAGTTATTAAAATTAGAAAATAATAAAAAATAAAACTCTGTGCCAGTGAAATACAAAATGAAAAGCTGCTAATTTATGATCTCTGGAACAGAGTTGGGGTATAAAAAAATCATAAAAATACATTTCTAAAAGAAAATCCCTACTTCACACACCCTATTAATAACCAGATTTCTGTATTAATCCTCTGGGTCTGAGTACTTATATTAATGATCATATCAGGTAGGTTAAAAGCTCAAATGCAAAAGCAACAACAACAACAAAAAAACTGAAGAAAATATAAATGAATATGTTACCGATCTTTGATTTAGAGATGACTCTATAATAATTTTTAAAACCACAGAAGAATTTTTCATCTATAATTTAACAAAAATTAAAAGGATTTATTGTGAAAAATGACTTGTGACCAAAATTAAATGTAAAATAAATCCTGGAAAATATTTGAGCTAATAAAGCAAAGGGCTAATTGTCTTTATTACAAAAAAAATAGTAAAGCATAATAAACAAAAACCTCAGAAATTGATTAAAAACATAAAAAGTATAGATTCTAACTTCTTATGGACAAGGATGGTTTGCTATTGCCAGCTCCTAATCCAACTCAAAGCAGTGTTCCCTGTGGGACCAGGTCTGAGACATCTGCCAAACCACACAAGTATGACACAATGAGCTCTCCAAAACCTAAAAACACCAGAGGAAAAGGAGTGCCACAAAAGAGCCAACAAATGGAAGAATTCATACCCAAGGAACTAGAGATATTTTAAAAATGTGAAAAGTCATGTTTGGAAAAATGTCTATTTAGCTCTTCTACCCATCTTTAGGTCAGATTATTTGGGGTTTTTTTGTTGTTGTTCAAAATGACGAACAGACATGTGAAAAGAAGCTCAATGTCACTAATCATCAGGGACACACCAATCAAAACAACAGTATCACCTCACAATTGTCAGAATGGCTGTCATCAAAAAGACAAGAGGCAACAAGTGCTAGTAAAGATATGGTAAAAATGGAACCCATACACACTTTTGGTGGGAATGTAAATTGGTCCAATGACTATAAGAAAGAGTATGGAGGTTCCCCCCAAAATTAAAACTAGAAATACCACACGATCCAGAAGTTCTATACTGGGTATAAACCCAAAGAAATGAGAATAGGATTTCAACAAGATACATGAACTCCCATGTTTATTACAGTATTATTCATAATAGCCAAAGTATGAAAACAATCCAAATATCCATCAATGGATGACTGGATAAAAAGATATGGTACGTACACACAATGGAGTATTATTCAGCCATGACAAAGGAGAATATCCTCCCACTTGTGGCAACATGGATGGACCTTGAGCATATTATGATAAGCAAGAAGAGTCAGAGAAAAATGAGTAGTGTATGATACCACTTATAAGTGGAATCTAAGAAAGTTAAACCTGTAAAAAATAGTAAAATTGTGGTTACCAGAAAATGCCGGTGGTGGGTAAGAGTAATGCTGTTTCAAAGTGTACAAACTTATATTAAGTAGTAAATAAGCCATAAAGATCTAATTTACAGTATACTGAATATAGACAAAAATATTATACTATAATTATGCAAAGTGATAAATATTGCTACATTAGCAAGCATATCACAACATATAAATGTATCAAAGTAACACCTCGTACCCCTTAAATTTATACAATGTTACACAACAAATTTATTTTTAAAAAGATAAGTGAAATAAAATATTTTTAAATATATGAAAATAACATTAATAATTAATTATATTGAAATCTTCAAAGAGATACATCCATGAAGTAAAGAATAGAACAGGAAAATATGAAAAAGAACCAACTGGAAATCCAAATATCAATAATCATTGATATTTTTTAAATAATATACATGCCCTAAATGGCATAATTTAGATAACCAAAAGAGAAATCAAAATGGAAAAGAAATACTACTCTCCAAGAATTCACTATTAACAAATTAAGACACGGGAAATAATGTAAATCTAATGAATTCCCTCCCCAGAAAAATCACTTCTGTACCTACATACAAAGTTTTATAAGCAACTCCCAGAGTCTTTAAAGCCAACTTCCACCCTAGATTTCTGAACGCAAAATATCTTAAGAATGGAAATATGCCCTACTCTATCAATACAACACAATATTAATACAGGTTCTTCAAGGTATAGGAAACAGACTTTAAATCTGAGTTAGGATCAAATCAAAAAGAAGCCAATTAAACCAGATCAAGAAATGAAACTTACAAAGAAAGTGTCCTGAATCTTCCTAAATATTCTGTTAAACTCAAGTAAAAATAAGACTGAGAAAATCAGTAACTATCCATAGTAAATAAAGGAATTCTAGTGTGTATTAAAATTGGTTACTTATAACATAATAATTATCACTTTAGATGCAAATATTATTTTAAAATTCATTTTGGCATCCCAAAATGTGACAAAAAGTAGAGCATCTGTAACAGGCAAAAACCATTTTTTTAATATAATGTTAAATGATCAGTATGGGGACACAAGATTGGTGGAGTTTAAAAGAAGCTAAATCCCTCTGAGTTAGAAAAGATGAGAGATAAAGAAGCCTGAGGGGGAAATCTGGAGATATTGCCTAGAATAAGGGGAATTTTATTGACTACGCTGAAAGGAGCAATAAAATAAAAAACTCACTGGTTGACACATCTGGTTTGGAGTGAGCTGAACAGAGCTGTCTAAGGGCAATGTAGGTCACATGTGTCATAAGCTGGATGATGTTAATCTCACGATATCTTCAGGAAAATCTACACAGGATTCGGGGTTTTTTTATTTATTTCTTTTTTAAACAGGATCAGGAAAGGCAAGGAAGAGCATGGAGTTCTTCAACATTGGCCCAATGTAAGTACACAAAGAACATACGGAAAGCTAGCCAACGTCTGTGTTACACAAGAAAGTCTTAAATTTGTCCTCTGCTATTAACCTTACTAAATGGAAATTGTTTGGCCCTCATCAAAACTTTGATGGAAAATAGCTCTCCACCAGAGATTCCGAAAACACAAAAATCCTCCTCAAAATAGACATGAAATGTTTGAGAACATAAATTCAGATGATATACAGAATATTTTCTGTTTAAGAGAGCTAAGATCTTAGGAAGATAAAATGATGACTTCTCTGAAAATATCTAGTGAGAATTTGGAAATAAAATTGTGTCTCTGGAACATTTTCTTTAATGCATTTACAATCTTCAGTATTAAGATTCTTTGAGGATGTATACTTCCACAGGTTTTCTTCAAGCTGATACGGACAGAAATTATCTTGGTTGAAGACCTTGAAATATTTAAATACAAGTATTTATCTTCTTTGATTACTTCTTCTTTGTTACTTCCAAAGTATACAAATCAGATTCTCTTGACGTTCACAACTGTATTTTATTTTTTAAATTTTTTTGAAGTTCACAATTTTATAAGAATAATGCCCGGGTTTGAAATAGCACATTTGCATCTCAACAGATAAGATTCCTTTGAATATATTCACACTGCAGAACAGCCTTGTTCTGGTTTTTAAAAAAAGTCTTCACTTGATGCATACACTTTTCACGTGGAAACATAATTGTGCATGAATCTGTCTCAATCACATGCAATCTCCCTGATAAGATGATAGAAGCACTCATGCATGAATCTTTTTTTTCCCAGAAAAACATGGTTTCCTTTGGGGAAGAAATTGAAGGACATGTTTTCAATCTTTGCAGGCCACCTAGACTTTATCTTCTCAGAATGAAACTTTTTGGCCTGGAATATTCTATTCCTAATTGCTAATTAAAAGCAGCAAACATGAAAATGCTTGGTGTGGAATGGTGTGCTCATATAGGCCTTCACAGGAGAAGATGCTTTTTTCATATTCATGAAATAAAATTAAACTGGAATGAATTTTGAATCAACATTTCAGGACTTCATTATAATTATATTTGAAGCATGAAAGTATAAAAACCATAGGTACCAAAATACTGATAAATATGAATAGTAAATATGTTCTATAAAATTTCCAGTGTATTATTGCCAAAATAAAATATACATAAAAACGTGTTATTGAGAAAAATATATACAACTAGCCCAAAATATCAGCCAAAAGACATGATGTTAGAGAAATAAAAACTAAAGATAGCACATAATCTTTAAATGGAACTCACCAATCACAATCGAAGACTCACAGTGATAATAACCATTACTTTGCTTTTTCTTTAGCATGGAGCAAAGATCTATGCGATGTACCATTTCTTCTCCAAATCTGTGACTGATAAATTTTTCATAGACTTCGGGGTCTATTTTTTTCACTCCCTTGAAACGACAAAACAAAATCACATCACTCGATCTTTCCACCATAGTTCATATTGATATCACTTTCTTAGAACCTGATATTACACTTCGGTATAAAGTTCTGCCTACTGGCATTTGAAAATGGATACCACAAAATGGTTGTAAAGCTGTTTTTAAAATCTCCCTGTCTAGGATAATTTGTATTACCTCCCCCCACCCAAAATCATTAGAGTGTGGGGTTTAAATTTGGCAGCATTCAGAACTTCATATACTTTAAGTTTCTGAAATAATGAAGTATACCAAGTTGAAGTTTGAGGTATCAAAAAAAGAGTAATCATCTCCAACAATAATGGAGAAATTGATGAATTGTTAAAAAGTGACATAGAACTTAACATTTTATAGTGTATAGAATGTTTTAATAAGATGGATTTTTAAACTCCTTACTTAAGAACCATTTGAAGACAGTGAAAGTTTATTTGAATCAGAGGAGGGGGGGTCCATGGATCTTCCTTCTCTATCTGCCTCCAGTATCTTTCATAGCAGGAAGAGGGCTGACAGGTGAAAAATAACAGTGGAAGACATTGCTACTTCTGTAGTTTCCCAAAACATGCAAATGAATGTCTCCCCCACCCTTCCCATGCAGTGGTCCTGCCCTCAGCCTCATAGTCCCAAACACAGTCCATAAGATGACAACAGAATACTTTACAGGCCAAGTTTACTGACTGACCATGTGTGAAGTTTTCCTTTTAATTTATAACTTTTTAAAACTTTTACCCTGGTAATACTTGTTTGTTTTTTAATACTTGTAATTTCTTAAAAATCAGAAAATATGAGGAATCTAGGGTCACCTGGTTGGCTCAGTCAGTAGGGTGTGCAACTCTCGATCTGGGGATTGTGATTTCAAGCTCCAGGTATAGAGTTTACCTAAAAAATAAAATCTTTCAAAAGAGAAAAAAATATATGAAGAATCTAAGAAAAAAAAAAAATTCTCGTGCCTGCCATTTACAGAAAATACAGGAACACTGTGGGTACATCCTTCAGGTCTTTTTCTTTCTCTCTCGCTCTCTTTTTTTTAAAATATTTTATTTATTTATTTGAGAGAGAGAGAGAGCACAAGATACAAACAGAGAGGGGTGAAGGGGTGGAGGGGCAGAGAGAGAGGGAGAAGCAGACTCACTGCTGAGGAAGAAGCCTGATGTGGAGCTTGATCCCCGGAACCTGAGATCATGACCTGAGCCGAAGGTAGATGCTTAACTGACTGAGCCACCCAGGCAGCCCTCTTCAGGGCTTTTTCTATGCATACATATATTATATTTAGATTGTACTTTTATAAATCTTATTAAAATGTAGGTAGAATATATATTTTCCCTTTTTATTCACAAAAAGTTTTGACAAAAATTTTTTTAAAAAAATTAAAATTAAGTTGTCCTACACAGCAACTACTATAATTTTATTATGTATTTTATTTTTCCTATACAAAACAAAGTACTTTCTTCTTCTTTATAGGAATGTGGTTAAGTCATGAGTACTATTTAGCAATCAGCTTTTTTTTTCCAGTTAATGTGGCAATAAATAATATAGAGATGTGCAAAATATTTTTAATATTTTTGCCTCCATAGTACTCCACTGTATGGGAGCATCATTAATTTATTCATGCAATTATTTATTATTAGACATTTAAGTTGCCCTTAATTTTTAATGTTGAATTTAACATGTTTTTGTTGATATATGCTCTTGTTCTGTATCCAAACTGACCTCCACTCACAGACTTTCCTTACTTTAGCTCCATTCACAGACTTTCCCACCTCAGTTAACAGAAACTCTATTCCAGTTAATTAGGCTGAAACCCTGGGGTCATCCTGAATTCGCCTCTTTCTCACAATGTCGCCTCCATGCCAATCACGTTGGCTCTACCTTCAACATGGGACTAATTCTCCCCATACGCTTGCAGCCTTTGTCCAAGTTTCCCCTGTTTCTTTCACCTGGATTATCCAAACAGCCTCCTGTTTCCCACCCTTGTGTCCTCAACAGCCAGAATTATCCTACAAAAATATACATCACATCACGTCACTCTTCTACTCAAAATTCTCCAAAGGGTTCCCATTTCTCTCAAAGGAAGAGCCAGCTTCCCCAGAACAGCCCACCAGGTCCTGCTCCCACCATGCTCAGAACTCCCTGGGCCTTGTCTTTGACTCCTCCCCCTTCACCCTTCCCTACCTCAGCCTCTCCACTTGTGCCTCCCGATCAGTGTTAAACCCACTTCAAGGCCTGTGTACTGCTGGTTTCCCCTTCTGGAAATGCTCCTCCCCCAGATATCCTCATGACTGGTCTCCCACCTCCTTGCAGTTCTTGCTCGAATTCTGCTTTCTTAAAAGAACATCCCCTGACCTCCCTTTAATATGCACTACCCTTCCCTCTTTATAAATATTTACAGACATTTCTCCATAGCACATACCACCTCCCACTGCATCGTGAAATTTACTTTACTGTGCTGATGTTTCACGGGCTGTCATGATCTGTCTCTCTCTACTAGCATGTGCGTTCCACACAGAAAAAGAATTCTGCCTGATTTGTATTCACTGAAATAGTCCCCGTGCCTAGCACGCTGCGTGACACAGAACTGTGTGCTTAGTAAATAACTGTCACAAATGCAGAAGATCGAGTTTCCAAGAAAAGGGTAGTTGATGACATCAAATGCTGCTCACTGCAAGTTCAGCAAGAGTGAAACCTAGTGGGTTTCTTTTGGTTTGGGGAGTAGGAAGCCCTGAGACAGACAGAGCTGACGTGCGTCCAAAGGAGCTCTGCTACTCTTTAAGGTGTGGTTTTGCTTCAGAGTCCTCATCTGTAAAGTGAAGTTGATAATGGAACCTACTTCAAAGAGTTGGATGGACTAAATAAATGAACTTATAGAATTGTTTATAACAGTGAAATATAGTAAAGGCTATCATATTTACATGATAAATGCTATTATATGTTATACACAACAATCTACATATAATCTATATACATATGTAATAGCTACATATTAATATACATATATTATATGTACATATAATATATAACATACATATTTATTAATAGTGAATTTTAAGGAATAATTTCAGTTGAGGTAAGGTTTCAGAAATGTTTTAAAAAGGTTCTCAGTAAATGGAAACTTACAATTCTTGTTTGTCTTTTAAATGCTTTTTCCAAGTGTACATATGTGCTGGTTGGTGGGTGGGGGAGGGGGGACGTAGGGCAGGATGGTGTCATTCTCTTAGACCAGGCAACAGAAGACTAGTCATAATGTCACAGGAAAAAAAAGAACTTCAGTTTTCAAGACATCTATGCCAGTGTTGGCTAGCCACCATAATTTCCATTTTGGTTTCATAAGGTGTCATTATTTCTTTAAAGTAAGAAATAAGGGAAACATAACAGTGACAATTCACAAGTCTTATTTAATTTTGGCAAAAAGGACCAACCATTTTTGCAAGAATTCTTCACAGATGACTTCCAACATGAGTCTTTAAGGAGAGAATTTTTATTAGAGAGTGGAATGGAATTAATTCTTTAAGTCATAATTTACAGAGAGAACTGTGGTTCAAAAGGCATGCCTTGGGGGCACTGAAATTATGTTCTGAACAGAAAACATCTTCAGTGATAAAGAATCTAGAAATACATAAGACTCTGCTCTGTCTGATATATAATATTTAACATGATCTTTGTTCTCTAGGGGATTTTCTGTTTGGCAATGTATTTCTTCTTCTTTTTTTTTTTCAGGCTCTTTTCCCCATAAAAAATATGTATCTTTTCTAATAAAATGTATCTGAATTGGTCTCACCACCCAGCTACAGCAGGTGGTGGTGTTTTTTGTTTTGGGTTTTTTTTTTTTTTTTAAGAAAGGACTATCATTCTAAGAAAATAAATGAGCATATCAAAATTGCTAATCATTAAGGGTAAGGCTAAGAGGCTCCTATTTTCTTTTCTTTTCTTTCTTTCTTTCCTTCTTTCTTTCTTTTAAAATGTATTTCTTTGGGAGAGAACATGCATGCTTGAGCAGGAGAATCTCAAGCAGACTCCCCGCTGAACACAGAGCCCGACGCAGGGCTCCACCCCACAACCCTGACATCGAAACCAAGAACTAGATGCTAACCCAACTGAACCAGCCAGGCACTTCAAGGTTCCTATTTTCTGGAGAAATCCACTGAGTTGCCAAAACAGTCCCAGAGATAGCACCCTGAAAGGGTCTAGTTTAAGCTAAAGAGACTGTGTTAGCATTATTATGAATATTATTATTTCATTATTTTCATGCTTCATGTTTTAGACCCCCCACATTATTTTCTGCTCCCTTTCTGCACAGGCCAAACCCTTTCCCAGGTACCTTGTCATTTAAGGATCAGTGGAAGTATAACACATCAGGAGAGCCCAGAGAAAATTACAGAAGCGGTTAAAAACAGAAACATTTGACCTGTAAAGGCTAAGAGAGTGGGGACTATTTCAAAGGTAGGGAAACAATGTGTAGGCTAACTTCCACCAAACCACGTGAAGGGGGTTGCACCCCCAGAATTGTGGACATGCTTGGTGACTGCCTAGGACTAAAGCTGAATATTATTTTTGCCTTGAACCTAGCAGGACAGGGTATATTTTCAAGGGTTTCTCATTTATAATTTTACCCAATACAACCAACATATCAATTACGCAACATAACACTGAAAGACAAAATAGGAAGTTAAATACAAGATATCTGACTTTGAAACAATAAATGAGTAGCAAAAAACATCAAACAGAAAAACTTCTCAAGACTGCCTTAATTAGGTTTTACTTTCCTTTAGCCTAGTTTCAGGCACAGTTAAAGAAGTATTATCAGTGATGCTCAAAGCTACTTGATAATCTTTGATACAATGTACCAAGAAACCCTGATAATTTCATTCTTGACTGTAACTTGGCACCGAAACAGCCAATACAGGAAAAATGCCACTGAGACCATGATGAGTATTTTTAGAATCATCTGAAGCTGCATCTGCTGAATAATGGAACCTATTTACTCAAGAAGCATTCACAGTATCACTTACATTCAGCTAAATGATGTGTGTAATTTAATATGTACCAAAGAAGACTCAGACTTATGTTATACACCAAATTCTATTTTCAATATGGAAGTAAAGAAAGCCATGAAGTATGAAAATTCACTTTAGCTTCCAATCTCAATATGAAAATCATTCTAAGGTTCTGATAGATAAAATTTAATTTAATTTCTATGACAAAGTTATTGTGATCAGAGGAACAATGAAATAATCAGTTTCTTTAAAAAGGTTAAGACTTTTAAATAAATAGCAGATAATTTCTGATCATAACTTGTTATCTTACAATAATCATGACTTCTATGATGAAAACAAATGGGCTGCATATCAGACAAAGGAATTATATCTCCTACTGATGTAAGCTTGACGTTCTTGGAGCTCTGCTTTGCTTTCTAATAGTTTACTCCTATTTTAAGTGCCTATAAAGAAATGTATGTTTCCTGTTGTAATGATGTGAAACCAAAATTCAGAAATAAATGAAGAGCCAAACAAAACTGGTTTTGTCAATTTGGGGATCAGCTGGTCAAAGATTGGTAATCTTTTTATTCATTTATTTATTCATTCATTTATTTATTTGTTTATTTTTAAGATTTACTGATTGGGCAGCTGGGTGGCTCAGTCAGTTAAGCGTGCCTTCAGCTCAGGTCATGATCCTGCACTCCCAGGGGAGAGTCCCGCATCGGGCTCCCTGCTTAGCGGGGAGTCTGCTTCTCCCTGGGCCCTTCACCCTGCTTGTTCTCTCTCTCACTCTCTGACAAATATAAATAAAATCTTTTCTAAAAAAAAGATTTTACTTATTTATTTGAGAGAGAGAGTGTGTGCACACATGTACACACACATGCACAAGCAGGGGGAGGAGCAAAGGGAGGAGGAGAGAGAGGATCTCCAGCAGACTCCCTGCTGAGCACAGAGCCCGACTCGGGACTTGACCCCAGGAGTCTAAGATTGTGACCTGAGCCAAAATCAAGAGTCAGATGCTTAACCTATTGAGCCATTCAGGTGCCCTAAGAACAGTAATCTTTTATACTCATTTCCATAATTAGGAAAGTTTATGAATCTGTAGTAGTATAGCATTAGTGAAAAAACTAAAATCATTTCTAATGGTCACTGCCCCTAATGAAAATTACATATTGTCAATTCAAGGTTATTAAAAGGACATTTTTTTAAAGATTTTATTTATTTATTGGAGGGAGAGAAAGAATGAAAGAGAGAGAGAGAGAGCATGGGGGGAAGGGTCAGAGGGAGAAACAGATTCCCCACTGAGCAGGGAGCCTGATGCGGGATTCGATCCCAGGATTATGACCTGAGCTGAAGCCAACTGAGCCATGCAGGTACCCTAAAAGGATATTTATATTGACATGGGACTTCTCTGAGGCAAATCTTACTTTATAATTCTTAATGGCTCCCTCCTTCATGTCTTGGCATAACTACACTTTTCATTATTTGCATTGTTTCATTTCCATCTTCCTCCTGATACAAACCCCATGATTACCTTCTTGTCAGCTGCAGCCTTCCCTCAGCCCTTCTCAGTCAGAACTGCAGTCTCTTTCCATTCAGGCTCTGTTCCATTCAAGCCTGTTCTTGATAGGGTTGGTGGTAGACAAAGGAACCTCACCACATGAGCTACTGGACTCTAAAAGAGCATGGTGATTTCAGATCCTGTATCCAGCACCCCTGGGTGAGAGCTGCCTGGATGCCTTCCTGTGTCCTCGCCTACCTGTCTGGTCACCCCTCAGGGCTGGGCTTTGCCTTGGTCCCCTTTCCAGTATGCCCATTTGCTGCCTGGGTGAGGCCCTGATACCCTACCTCGTGCCTGTCACTAACTTCAGAGATAATAAAGTAGGAGTGATGGAAAACAGAAAAGGCAATGGTACTTTTCTCATTGTTTGGAGCCAATCTGAATACAAATGATGCTCTATCATCTGTATAACAACAGTAATAGAAAATACGTAATACTGGGGCGCCTGGGTGGCTCAGTGGGTTAAAGTCTCTGCCTTCAGCTCAGGTCACGATCTCAGAGTCCTTGGATGGAGCCCCGCATCGGGCTTCTGCTCAGCAGGGAGCCTGCTTTCCTCTTCCTTTCTGCCTGCCTCTCTGACTACTTGTGATCTCTGTCTGTCAAATAAATAAATAAAATCTTAAAAAAAAAAAAGAAAATATATAATACTATGTACAGGCTCTGTTCTAAATACTTTTATTAACTCATTTAATAATCACAATAATTTTATGAGATTGGTACTATTATTACCCCCAGAGAAGGATACTAAATCACAGAGAAATTAGGTCACATATAAAATACACATAGCTAGTAAGAAGTGCTGTGATTCAGATTCAGGGTAAGTGGAGAGCACAGACAAAGTGAAAAGAATGTAATGATAATATTCAAGCTCATCATTATTTCCTTTAAAATATTTAAATTCTAAGGCTATTAATCACTTGTAATATATAATCATATATACCACCATATTTCTAAAACCAATGTGAAAATTACTTTGGGAATCTCTAGCATTCTAAAAATACCCACCTTTAACATGCTGCATTAATATTAATAAATCAAGTGATAATTGTATGTCCATTACAAATGAATTTCATAGAGGAAAATGAGAAAGAATTCACAAATGTTACTTATACATGGAAAAAATGATCTATTCCAGCCTATAAAAAGAACTCTTCTTATACTGTCAAAACCCAAATAATCGAGTAAAATATTGGCAGAGATTGCATTTTCTTCTTTTTTTTTTTAAGATTTTATTTATTTGCAAGAGATCACAAGTAGGCAGAGAGGGGGGGTGGGAAGCAGGCCCCCTGCTGAGCAGAAAGCCTGATTCGGGGCTTGATCTCAGGACCCTGAGATCATGACCCAAGCCAAAGACAGAGGTTTTAACCCACTGAGCCACTCAGGTGCCCCGAGATTGCAATTTTTAATTAAACCAGCTGTTTGAGTATACAGTATTTCTCAATTCTTCATTTTTCTTTATGATGGAGCATCACCATGCGGTTTTTAGATAATCCTCAATCCCTCTATTTATAAATTTGTTTTCAGCACTTCTGCCTTGTTTAATCTTGAGGCTTTCGGAAAAGAAACAGTAGCAACTCTTTGCCCTAGCATTAGCTCTAATATTTATAATATTATACCTGTCAGCAAGCAATAAGTAGACAACCAGCTATTGTCTGGGCTCTATGTCTTTAATCTACTGTTGACACCTCCTTCTACCTATCTTAACACTTTGCGGGAGCTGAATGATTCTTGATGGCATCAAGTGGCAGGGAAAGCCAGCACGGAGTGAAGATGGCGTCTGATTCCTAATAGTGCAAGCCACTTCACAAAATCACCCAGACAATATGCTGCCTGGTTCCATAAGGTGGTGGCGTCAGAACAGAAGAATCCACATTTAGTTCATTTATACTAATGACATATTAACCAAAGAGCTAACAGTTTGATGGTATTAAGGACATTCTCAAGGTCACCAGCTCCCTGGAAAATTACATATGCTTATTCTTTGTCTACGTAGCAAACCTCTTAGTTCCTCCTCCAGCCTTCTTAAGGATAGCATGAGAGAGCATACATTGTTTGGCCATGTGACTATTATATTCGCCTGTGGCTTTTCTCATTCCACTGAAACAAAGAAAGAATCTCGCAAGTGAGGCATCCAAGACTGCTTCCTTTGTGGCTCAGTCTGAGCTGGACTCTCAGTTCCCCTTGGTCCAACCCCAGCTGTGTACTTGGCTCACCACAGTCTTGTGGTCACTTAGATGTAAACAAGCTGCAGCCTGCTCCTCCCTGTCACATCTGTTTTCCGAATATTTTGCTGTTTGGAACAAATAACAACCTGTTCTCCTGAATTCACCAACCTAGCCATTTATTTCTATAAACTAAAGATAAAACATAAAATACCCCACCTCAAAATTTCTCACCATATGTGGTCTATTAACTCACAACTTTTTTTAATCAATTAATTAACATGTTGCATATTATTAATTTCAGAGTAGAGGTCAGTGATTCATCAGTTGCATGTAACACCCAGTGCTCATTACAACCCGTGCCCTCCTTTATGCTCATCACCCAATGACCCCATCCTCCCCACCATCTCCCTCCCCTCCAGCAGCCCTCAGTTTGTTTCCCATGATTAAGGGTCTCTTGTGGTTTGTCTCCCTCTCTGATTTCATCTTCTTTTATTTTTCCCTCTCTTCCCCTATGTTTATCTGTTTTGTTTCTTAAATTCCATATATGAGTGAAATCACAGGATATGTCTTTTTCTGATTGACTTCTTTGCTTAGCATAATACCCTCTAGTTTCATTCACATCATTGCAAATGGTAAGATTTCATTTTTGATGGCTGAGCAATACTCCATTGTATACAGATAGCACTTCTTCTTTATCCATTCATTTATCGATAGACATCTAGGTTCTTCCCATAGTTTGGCTATTGTGTACATTGCTGCTATAAACACTAGGGTGCAGGTATCCCTTTGAATCAGTATTTTTGTATCCTTTGGATAAATACCTAATAGTGCAATTGCTAGGTCACAGGGTAGCTCTATTTTTAACTTTTTGAGGAACGTCCATGATGTTTTCCAGAGTGGCTGCCCAAGTTTCCATTCCCACCAACAGTATTCTACCAAACTCTCTTCACTCACAGCTTAATCTTAAATGTTCTCCTTTAATCAATAGCTTTCCCTACTAATCAATACTTCCCAGCATGAAGTAATGCCAGCAAGCCATTGGTGTAAAAAATTCTTAGGGTCTCAACAATCAAACAGGAGAGTCAAAAACTGTTCAGAAAATACTAACAGTTATAATTTATCCTCTAACACTGGCTTATATACTGTAACATACTTATGGTTGAATGTGTTCTGATTTTATAGCCTAGAGGTCAAAATCATTCACCTAAATTGGTTAGATTGTCTATAGACAGAACTCCAGACCTAATTGTAGCCTCAGATGTGATCCAAATGAGAGCTACGTACCTAGATAAAGGGGGTCATATATTTGACAAAACAGTTTAATGTATGCACAGACATCACTAACTGTAGCCTTCTAACGTTAAGCAAGAAAGACCTAGAACGTGTTTGTAGCTCTTCACACTTCTAGTGCACCTAGTACTTGCTTCTTTTCCCACTATCTTATGAATTAATGAATGTCCTTGGTTTTTTTCCCATCAACACTCTTCCTTCCTGCTGCCTCCCCATCATTCTCAATAGAGCACTATACTTCACTTGCCCAGGCCTACTCTGTGCACACTACTTAGGATGGAAATCCCTACCTACCAGAGGAAGGTGTCCCAACAAGGGAATGTGATGAGAAGTGAGTGAAAGAACAGGAAAGAAAGAGTAATACTAAGATGTACACTGAGTGTGCTATAGGTTAGGAAATGGAATGAGGTTGAAAGGTGTTCAATGATACAAGCCTTTTCACTTTACTTGCTTGGAAACATTCCATGAATATCATTTTAGATAAAAGAGAGCTTGGTAGGAAAAAAAAATAATTACTTATGAAACAGTCACTAAAGATAAAACCTGGGAATCATGTATACCTCTTAATCTAATTTCAAAATTAGTATTTCTCTCCAGGTAGAGCAAGAAATGTGTCCAATGACTTCTTTTAATATGATATACGTTGCTATGCAAAATAGTTTTATATATAATATACAATTGGAATCTTTGGTCCTCATCTCAAACTTAATCACATTTAATGTGAAATCCCCCTGTGGTATACTTTTGAAAAATAGAATTACAGAGATTACATAGTTTCCCTAATGGACTCACTGTCAGTATATACCTATGAATATGAGATTACACATTGCTTCAAAAATAAATTACAGAGAGAAGGATACCAGACTAACCAGAAATTTTCATACAATATTCTCTTTTAGAAATTTTATAAATTAATTATCTTTTCAAAATTTCAAAAACCAAATATAGACTAATAAAATAAGCAGTGGTTTGGTAGGGGAAAAAAAACATTTTTTTAATGGAAAAGTTAAGGAGAAGCAAGGGATTATCTTAGGATAATGCTAAGCAAAAGATTGCATGCGCTGGTATATTCTTTGGCTATATCTGGTTTCTGCCATCACGGTGGGCTGGGTCTCAAGAAAGCTAAACTGACCACACCTGATACCATTCCCTCCATATCCACTGCACCTACCACACATCCACCTCTTCCCATCACACATACCCCGCCAACAGGGATTACAGTTTTAGCCCCTGCTGGTCAGGATCTGTGTCATAGACTGTTACAATCGACGGAGACAGGTATGTGACAGGACTTCCACACCCATTCAGTTTATTATCACGTGACCACTCCCCCTGCCAACACACACACTTAATTCCACCGAATTAAGTTCTAGAGACAGTTGTGCTGGAAGTCCAAGAGTACAAAGTTCTCTGTCTTACCATCATTCTCAGGGAGGGTGAGAAGTAAGAATCCAAGAGGACCAAATCCTGAACAGTGCAATGAGTATACACAGGGAGAGATGTGGCTGAAGGTGCAGGCCACCAGAGGGGGTCATACAGAACATTCTCCCAGGCAATGGCTTGGTAAGATTTCACAGTAGTGCTGGAGACCAAACATGAAATTACTGTGCAAGAAATGTCCTGGTCCAAATAAAGTTATGTAACAAATTATGACCATCAACTTCAGCTGTGGGGAAAGCAGTAGCTAAAGAAGAAAGTCTTTATACCCGTCATCAACTTGAGGGCAATGTACAACCACAGTTCTACTTAGACAGCCTTAAAGATGGGTCTCCAAATGGTATCAGTTTTGGCAACAATAAAAATGGTGCCATCAGGTAGTTTTTAGAGGATGAACCCTTACTGCAGGAACTGAGCTGGAGTGCCTGTCATCACAAGTGACTAGTCCCTTAGGTGATATGTGCAAGTTTTGTTAGGTCTTCAATCATACTTGTTAGGTCTTCAATCACACAAACATGAAGTTTGACCCTGGGAAAGAGGCTACTAACATTTTTGTCTCTAATTTATTGGAGTAACCACGTGAAAGAGAACTGAGCAATTTAGTAATTCAAACTAGTATTACTCTGCTTTTAACAGTACTTTTCTTTGAAAGAATAATATTCTAATGAGTGGTCAAAAGTAATCAGCTCAGATTAGGAATATAATTCCAATGTAAACTCGTACAGTTTTGGATTGCAACCTTAGTTTCCCCTCAAATCTAATTCAGGCTCTTAAGAAAAACATACAGCTTTATCTTCTTTTCTTATGCAAGCAATTAAAATTCACAAGAGCTGGATAACCACTCTCCAGTAGTGGAGAAAATCTTACGACCATCCAAATAATGCCAGCTGGTTTGTTTTTATGCGACTAGTCAAGTGGGTAAGAAATTAGCTACTATAACTAAACAAAATGATTCTGTATCAATACTATTTGGGAATAAAGTTTAAGTTTTCTTGATCATGTGTTCTATTTTGATTTAACCATAATCAATCCACTGCGGTCCTTGCCAGTTTCATACAAGATCATTGTGCTCCAGGGTCGCCTGGGTGGCTCAGTGGGTTAAGCCTCTGCCTTTGGCTCAGGTCATAATCTCAGGGTATTGGGATCAAGTCCTGTATCAATCGGGTTCTCTGCTCGGCAGGGAGCCTGCTTCCTCCTTTCTCTCTCTCTACCTGCCTCTCTGTCTACTTGTGATCTCTCTCTGTCAAATAAATAAACAAAATCTTAAAAAAAAAAAAAAAAAGATCATTATACTCCAGTCAGTCATTAACTGGGAAAATGAAATTAACAGGTTTCAAAATGCCTACAAAAGACTAGTTAAGAAAAAAATTTTCCCTTGGACGCCTGGGTGGCTCAGTGGGTTAAGCCGCTGCCTTCAGCTCAGGTCGTGATCTCAGGGTCCTGGGATCGAGTCTTGCATCGGGCTCTCTGCTCAGCATGGAGCCTGCTTCCTCCTCTCTCTCTCTCTGCCTACTTAATGATCTCTCTCTGTCAAATAAATAAATAAAATCTTTAAAAAAAAATTTTTTTCCCAACACTAATGGTAATAGCTGAGATAGGACATGTATATTTTAATACAGTTAAGCCAAATCCATGCAATTCTAATTACGTTGAATACTTTGTTATTGCATATTTCAACGCTAGTTCTAAAACTGTTTCTTAAATTACATTTAAGTCAGAATATTGTCTATAAATAAAAATGTTGGAAAATAAGTAAAAATGTCCACTGAATCTGGATGTTTGAAGCAAACATATCATGTAGGCCTGAATTATCAAGATCAACATTTCCTAAACCATGTTCTGCCAAACACTAGTGCTACAAGACAGTCAATGAAAAAAGGACTTGCTAGTCAAGTACATCTGGGAAATGATGCTGAGGTGAACTAAATGTTCAAAATATTCACTGCCCCTTCCTGTAGTGTCCCTTATTGCAAGTACATTACACATCCTGCTTTGTTGAATTCAGAAGGAACCATGTGTCTTGCCTTGGCCAATAAGATGTGAGCAGGAATGATGTGACTCATTTGTGAGCTTTAAGAATCAGCTTGGGATTTGCCAGTTCCCTTTTCCTTCTGCCAAAAGACCAGCATGTTCCTACACAGAGGCTGCTCAGCGCAGGTCCTCCATAAAGACAATGCACAGCAGAGCCACACCTGACCCACATCTGTGAGCAAAAGATCAGTCTTTCTTGCTGTAAGCTCTTGAGAGTCATGATAAATATCAGCGGTTCAAAATTCCTAGGAAGTATTGGAATAGAGAATCAGATTAACTTTATTTAACCCAACACTGCTAACATTTGCTTGATCACAGCATCTTTGCCTCACGTAAAACCCTGAGAGATATTCCGTGAGAAAAATTTCAAGACATACTAATGAAAATACTTGCTTCAAATCTTCATGCCACTTTGCACAGCCTTAAAATTAGGTTGACTGCGTCATTTCTTCTAGAGTTTTCAAAATCTCTAACAGAATTAGGGCCAACCAGGGCATCATTTGTTTCTCTGACATTAGTCCATTCCTAGAATCCTCCCTTAAATAATTCAGCTGTCTATACTCTCCCATATGCTTCAATTTTAAAGATGTATAAAGTAATAAACAGTTTCAAACAAACATTCAGTTTACCTGTGTACCATTTTCAATTGTTAAATAATTGCAAACTCAGTGTGGGTTTTTTTATTTAAGAGAAAGACCGCACAACAACACGAAGTTGAAAAATGCATTAGTAACATAAGTGAAGTCACTTGCTATAAATAGTGCTCTTTGACACACAGTAGATGACACAGTTGACTAATGGCACCTAGAATATCTCAGAAGAAATTATTATTCCATCTCAGGGCAGATTTCACTGGACTTTTAGTTTTAAAAAACCATTAAAATGAAGAGATGTTTGCTGTGTTCTGTTTGTTTACTGAATTTTAATTAAGAAAAATCCAACTCCACTCTAACCTCAGATCTAAGTGCACCTGGTCATATGAAGAAATTTGAAAACAACCAGAAACCATGAGGAATTAAGTCATTCGTTGTTGGGAGATTCAGGACTAGCTTACTGAAGCAATGTGCTTTATCTTGTACCAAGGAAATTTTGAGACAAGCTTTTGGCTGGAAGAATAAGGACTTGCGGATCCCTATAGCGCCCCCTTTCAGGGAAGGGGGAAAGGAAGTGGCGGGGCAGTCCTGCAGGCTCCTCTGCTCAAGGCTTCTTCCCCACTGGCTCCAGGGAGGGACTCTGTTGAATATGGGCACTGCCTCTCCACTGCAAGACCTGAGACACTTCAATGCTGTGGGAGGGACTCTCTCCTCTTCGGAAACTAGTGCTTCCTGAGATTCACTTCCTCTGGGCCCCCTTTCACAATTTCTCTACCTTCTTAGGGTAGAGTCCTCACCCTCTGGGAATGAAAATTTCCTGATCATTTCTGCATCTGCCACGTAGAGGTCTGTTCCTCCCTGTATAGTCTTCCGCATCCTGAAGCAGCTTCTCATGAAAGTCCTGCTGGTCCCCGATGCTTCTACTGGTACTTGCACATCATTTGCTTTTTACAAATTCTTCTATGTCCTACTTGCACGGAAAATGCAGCTTGTGATAGTTTCCCCATTGTCTCTACTGCTCTGTGCAGTTTCCAGGATAAAGGAAAGAGCGAAATCTAAGTTGCTACCATCTTCCTATACTTAAAGACTTTCCTCCTTTCTGCATACAAGAAAACCTATCTGAAGTTTAAAAAACAACAACAACAACAAAAACACCAAAAAAAACCCTCTATGTGGAGCCAAATTTTCCTATTTCGTTAAAATGTTCATCTTATAGACATTTCAGAATAGCACAGGAATCAGGAGTCAGTAACACTAAACTCTTTCTTTAAGTATGAGTTAGCAAAGGTCAAGAGAGGTTATAAGATTTGTCCAATGCTAAACAACAAAGCTAAAAATAGAAAACTCATGTTCCTTCAAATTTATTACAGACACCTCCTTAAGAAGGAATAGTCTTCTATTCCTAAACTAAACTAGTATTCCTGAGTTTTAAAATCACTTTTAAAGACGCATTATGATGCAGACCCAGGAAAGTGAGGGGTAACTAACTTATACCAGCCCACTTAACAATTAACAAAATCCTGAAGGGTGTTTGGGTGGCTCAGTTGGTTACACATCTGCCTTCAGCTCAGGTCATGATCTCAGGGTCCTGGGGTCAAGTCCTGCATCAGGCTGCCTGCTCAGCAGGGAGTCTGCTTCTTCCTCTGCCCCTCCTCCCTGCTTGTGATCTCTCCTCAAATAAATAAATAATTTTAAAAAAAAAAAACTGAGAAAATTTCTGTTACAGTCTTGGTCCTATATATCGAATCCCCAAACAATCCAGAGGCTAAGTTTTCCCCCTTACCTACACTGTCAGAACATAACCTGCATCCATATGCTTTCCTTTTCCACTTCCCGGTTTCCTTCTCCCTACGTCCCTCAGCCTCATCATTTTAGGGTCCAACACTACCCCTCTGCCCATGCTTTGGGCATATCAAATTCTGCATTCAAAACAAACCCATCTAAGTGACAGTAGTAACTAACAGTTTCAAAGGAAATCATTTCTTTCATTCTGAAGTTCTCTCATTGTCTAATTCTGTGAAGAGCTGATAAAAGGAAGTGTCAGTCAATTAATAAACTGCAGCTTTGATAGTGTAGTGCTATCTGAGTAATTTGAAAGAGTCACAGATCAGGAAATGTACCTAAAAAGGCCAGAGAACAATTAATGCTTAAATACAACTGATTTATCCATGACACGATCACATTTATTTCTTGAGAAATCTGGATCTGCATTAAGATACATGTCTGATTTGAAACTGGTCTTCTTCTGCCACCAAGTGTTAGCACACACTTCTAACCAACCAGTTTTTGCAATGGTTAAATCAGAGAAATACAAGGTCACTCGATGAGAAAAACAGATCTAAAAGAAGGGCAGTATAAAAAGCACAGAGGTGAACAAGTTGCAGACTAACAACCTAAAATAAATATATTTCAAGAAAAACTCTTGAATTTTAGTTACTATTTTAAACACGTGGTAATTTAGTAAGATTCTCTGAGGCTCCGTTCATTTAATGAAACCACAACTCTGAAAGCACAATGATAATCAAACTCGCTTTAAAATATATAATAACTACTTTCGATATTCTCTTATGCAATATACCCTACTAGAATTTCATTCAACTAAGAATATGCAAAACACAGTGACTAAATGCCTCCTAGTGTTAGGAAAATAGACAATGCCAAGAAAAATCTTAAGTTTCTCAGAATCTAAAGTCAAGCTCAGTTCTAAGCTTGGGAACCAGAATACCAGCCTGTAGCAGAGGAAGATCTGTACCAGGAGATGAGAAAGGAGTTTCTGTACTTTCAAAATTCTGAATCACAATCCATAGAACTTTTGGTCATCCCATGGGGCTTCTGGTTAATTCTACTGAATAGTATTATCTACAAATAGGAGACTACCAAAGGCTGGCACCCCAGAAGCCTAGGGACTTCTGAAGCCAACACTCAGTACCACTGGGAAATCCTCAGACTAGATCTTTCTGACCATTCCAGTGGAGGTCAACATTCATTCCCTGCACCAGACATCTGTCCACACCTTTTATGTCAAGCTGTTTTACCTTCATGAACAGACCGATATGACTCAAACTTTGAATATTTTTTTATACTGGCATGGATAACAGCTTTTTAGACTATAAAAAATAACCGGTATATGACCAAAAAAAAAAAAAAAAAGTACCACGTGAGGTATTGTTACAGAATAATTGGTTACACCTCCTGTAAATAATAATGAGTGGATCATCTTAACCATCTAAGAACTGGCCTGTAATGATCCAGGGCCCTTCTCTACCCAGAGCACCCCTTTTCACTAATAATTATCACATCTACCCTGACAATAGTACCACCAGTATCTTCGGAGTCCACCGGTATCTATCTCCTCACTACAAAGAATGATTTCTGGTTGGCCTTCTGGCAGGTCAGACTGAAATATAGAGAGTACGCCAACCTTCAAAACAGAGCATCTTTGTGGGAGACACCATCAGCTCTTTTCGAGATACTCTCACTTTGCATCACCATCCATACCAGAAACTCAAAGAACACTCCTCAAGATAATGGAAAACCTTCACGTTTCCTGCATCTGTGGCTTCCCTTTAGCCTCCGTTGCCATGAGACTTCTAACTCGCCCAACACCATTTCTGTGATCAGCCCTGTAAGGCTCCACTCTTCCTCAGAACCTAAGCAAAGCCCCAACCAACCAAGAGAGAAATTCTGGGTGTGTCAAGGGGAATTTACTATAGTCCAGGTGACATTAAGGTCAGCTGTATTCACTGATCTACCAGAAGAAATAAGGGCTAAAAGAGCAGTTGTGGGAGCCTACATTTTAGCTCCAAAATTCAAGGAAGCACATTAAGCTGTGTTGAAGGCAAACCCAGGGAAACTATCTTTATACAACTTTAATTATTGTTTATATTTTTAATCCATTCCACAATTCTTATAAATTGCCTATTTTAATAGCTTCTTAAATCATTGATATGATTTAGCATAACTGACTTAAAAATTCCCTCATCATAAAGGAATTCCTGCATTCCTCTATTATAGGACTTCCTATATTACATGATTTCCTCAGTAAACCTTTTTATACATAAAGAATTTCTTCTTTAAAATTATTTCTTAGTTATAAAATAAATAAGTCCTGGGTATACAACATGGTGATAATAATTAAAATACTACATTATAAAGAAAAGATACTATATTGTATATTTGAAAGTTAGTAAGAAAGTTCTTAAAAGTCCCCACAACAACAACAAAAAGGTAACTATATAAGTTGATAGATGTGTTAATTAACCTTAGTATGGTAATCATTTTGCCATATAGTCATATCTTAAATCATTATGTTATATACCTGAAACTTACACTATGTTGCATATCAATTTTATCTCAACTAAAAACTTATTTGTTTAGGATAATCCCAGCAGCATGAACCTCTTAGTTAAAGAATATGAATTGTGAGAATTTTTTTTTTACAGGAATTTCTTAATTCACAATTCAAAGGGCCATACCAAGCCACCATGCATAATCTTTGATGGTCCTTCTATCTCAAGTTTACCCAAACAAATGTTCCTCTAATACAGTGTGGCTGGAGGTATAAATTGGGGCCACTATTTTAAAAGGAAATTTATGGTGTTTTGGAAAAGTTAAAATATATAATATCCTGTGACCTTGACACTCCATAGGTTCTTTGATGTATTGGCATGTCTACCCAAAGGAAAATGAACATGGAATCTCACTGCAGCATTTTTATGCTGGCAAAGAAATGGAAATTAATGTAATTATTCATCAAGTGGAGAATAAATTATGATAAATCAAAACAATGTATACTTATTTCTGTTTTAAAGAAACTATATGCAGGTATTTGCACCTATATACATTTGTAGTGTAAAGGAAAAAGTCAGGAGAATATACCGATAGTGGTAACCTCCAGAGAGAGAAATTATATTGGGAAGAAGGGGGCAGTAGGGTGGTGCTGAAGGAAAAATTGTATACTCCATTTTATAGATTTGCATCTATTTGGACTGTTTACAATGACCAAATATTCACCTAATACTTTAATAATTAAAATCACTTTTAAAATAAAAGAAAGTACTTGAAATAAGACAAACTTTCAATACTTGAGTGATAAAAACCTATTATTTCCTATCTCTCTCTCTCCTTCTCCTTTTATTTTGTCAACCTAAACAACGCTGAATACTAGCAATACATTCCACTACTGATTTCACCAATGTCTACTCCCTTACAAATAAGTGAACCTGAATAAAAACCGTGTAGAGAACGAATGCTGAGAAAGGACAGTTGAAAAGGTAAAAAGTTAAGAAGAAAGAGATTGAAGAACCACAAATTTTCAAATCATCTGTATTCCAAATCACAAAGCATAATAAAAATGCACTTTTATGCATGCTACCTTTTCATACTGGCTTTAACTTTTACAGTGGAACAAATGACTTCCTGCATTTAAAAAAAAAAAAAATGTTGGTTATTTATTTAAACCTGCAGGTCTCTCTCTCTGAATACACTGCTCTACAGAAAATCTGGATCAGAATCACCCGTGGCACAGATGGATTATCAAAAGTCACAATCTTTAGGTACATCTCCAGATCTGAAACTAGAGGGTGGGAATCTGCAGCTTTGGCATTGACACATGAATCCCAATGTTTAAAGTATACTTTCTTACACATTCAGAAACACTGGACATCGTAGTAGTACATAGGAATGGAGTCATTCCATTATTGGAAAGAAAAAATTTGGGGCTTACTGAAAGGCAGTGAGGTCATACCTTATTTTCTAAAGATTAAGTTTTCTAATCTAAATGAAATACAATCTGATTTAGATTTTATATACCATTCAGGCAGGGACTGTTTCTCTCTTTTTTTAAAAATTTTTAAAAGATTTTATTTATTTGACAGAGGGAAAGACACAATGAGAGAGGGAACTAAGCAAAGGACAAGGGAGAGGGAGAAGCAGGCTTCCTGCAGAGCAGGGAGCCCGATTTGGGGCTCGATCCCAGGACCCTGGAATCATGACCTGAGCCAAAGGCAGCCGTTTAACCAACTGAGCCACCCAGGTGCCCCATGTTTCTCTTTTGATCATAACTCTGAGCCCAGCAGCCCATGTCTGGTGCATATTAAGCGCGTGGTAAATTTTGTTGAGTTAGTATGGTTTGGGCCAGGGAGCTCCTCATGTGACAAGAGAAATCAATTTGGATGAACTAGACGTGCCAGTGGGAGAGAAGAATCTGGGCCTGGGAAAGGGTTAAGATGGATTCCCCACAGGGCTCGGCAACAGGAAGAATGGGTTCTCACGTCAGCCACTTCGTATTTGTAAGACTCATATTCCCATTCTACAACATAAGGGAGCAGATTCTGGGAAATTAACTGCCAAGGAATCATTTAAATTTAATCTAAAATATTAAAATTCATATTCTAGAGTAGTTTAAACACTCCTTTGATAAATGTCCTCATGCGCTCTCAAGTAAAATTTAACACCGAACAGAGAAAGAAGCACTTCAAAATGTGAATATTACCTTCACCACTGATTTGTCATTCTGTGATTAAGTATGAAATCACTGGGAAGAGGACAATCCATTTGAAAGCAAAACAAGAATGATAATGAGTAAAGAAGTTAACCATCAGTCTGCAAGTTTTGTCAGCTGTTAATCCAAATGTCTAAATCTGTTTCTTACACAAATTGTTTTTACCTAAATATTCAGGAATGGCACCTGATTTAGTTATTATTGAATGTGAGGCATAGTAATCAAAAGAAAAAAAAGAAAACCACGCAAGGTATCTTTTTGAAAAGGTATTCACAACAATTTGTAGAAAATTCAGAACCACAGGATGGTCAATCACCCAAATACATGTTTTAAAGATCAGAAAGAGGGCGCCTGGGTGGCTCAGTGGGTTAAGCCGCTGCCTTCGGCTCAGGTCATGATCTCAGGGTCCTGGGATCGAGTCCCGCATGGGGCTCTCTGCTCAGCAGGGAGCCTGCTTCCTCCTCTCTCTCTCTCTGCCTGCCTCTCTGACTACTTGTGATTTCTCTCTGTCAAATAAATAAATAAAATCTTTAAAAAAAAAAAGAAAGAAAGAAAGAAAGATCTTCCGTGCAAAGAGACATTAAATATGTGTCCAATTTAGAAAAGAGATCCACTTACTAATAAACATGACTTTCATTTATAGAGCTGCAAATCAGTCTTAACTGTAGCAAGGGGTCATGGAGAGCAGGAACAAACATTAATCTGCATGCCCATCTCCAAAACTCTGGTATATTAGAGCAGGTCAGCAAATGGCTAAATTTGCATGAGAAGCTCCCTAGGCTGAAATGGGAAACACAATGAAGGGTGTCCTTAGGATTCCGGGAGAAAAGCTCATAAATCCAGAAGAAAACCAAAAGTTACTCTAAACTGAGGGAGGACGGGGTAGCTTGGGAAGGTAGAAAGATGTGGGAGGTCAAGAGACATATCCCTTAGTTCATGTCACTTCTGCCCATCCTCAGGGAGGAGTACTTTCAAGTAATGGTGGGATTGGGTCTCCTTAGTTATCCTCCTGCCCAGTCCATGGAACAGCTGTTCCAAGCCTTCAATGGAGACAACTACTAAAACCACAAGGCCATCTTCTGGAAATCTTGAAAGAGTGGCATAAAGGGGGGTAAAGAAGTGCATCCCACCATGAAAATCCCAGTTCCAGTGAGCAGCACCAGGTATGCAGGCCAGAGGAGGAAGCCTGGAGGGCAGCAGGCTGTAAACAACCAAAAGCAGAGAAAGCAATAAAATAGTACTTGGCCCTGCCTCAATGTTCTTCAAGGGAGGAAGCAAATTTGGCAAGAGAAGCAGCATCAGGAAATGTTGGTCCAAGTATGCAGCTAATGTTGGCAGAGGGTGCAGAAGAAGAGCCCCTGTGGCAAAGGAGGGCACAGCTGGAAGAGCCTGCATGGAGTCTCACAAGCCAACTCAGCCTCCCTGGGAGTGGGAAACAAACTGACTTGGAATCCCACGACCCAGAGTGGTAGGGTGTCAAGAACCACTACAAAGCTCACACGTGCCCAAAGCATGCTTAGTAAGACTGGTGCAGCTGGTAAACTGGGGCTTATAACAAAAATGTTTACCTACCTTCTTCCGGAGCTGTGGTACTCTGGACAATTTCATAAAAGTCAAGTGAGGCTTGAAACTCCTGTTTTCTCCTGCCAAGATGCCCTTTTCTTGAAATGTCCTTTTTGCAGCTTCTAAAGAAAATAAAAATACAAAAATGCTACTGTAATACATGGCTATCTTTTATTTTTAAAATGGCAATTCAAAAAATAACAAATTACTTTATAATGAAGATTACTTTATATACCTGTATGGAATACTTTCTAAGAGAGAATTAAAACCACACTGCATAGGACAAGATATTATTAAATCTGCATAAATTTCACACTTTAAGCACACAAAAGCAACAATTTGAAAACATTTAAGAAATATAATAAGTGTTTGTCTGATATGATGCTGATTTTCACTGAATATCCTAGTGGTGGCTAGATGCATAGAAAAGGACTAGTTTATCTATGACCCATATCTAAAATTTCTACTTCTGACCAAGATGGAATAACAGCAATCGGATTTACCCTCCCCTCTGAAACAATGAAAGGACCAAGTATATAAAATGATGGTTTGTAAGACACTCCACTTATCAGGCAGTGAAGCTCAATGATCTCTTAGAGATGAGAAACAAGGTGAGCCCTTCAACTGCCCAGCTGGAAGAAACCATCCTCACTGGGTGGAGCTTAGTCATCTCACTGGGTCGAGTAAAAACTGCTGAAAGTAGGAGAGGCAAAGGTATCCATAGCTCACGGGCAAGAGTCCTAGAAAAGCGAGACCTGTACAGAGAGAAAATCCCACAAATCTACAAAGGGTTGCCCTAGAGTATTCAGCTGAGTATAGACCTGCGCATATATATTAGGAAGCTACCTGAGGATGGGGAAATACATTCGAAAGGATTAGAGGGAATGGTGCCCAGTGCTCATACAGAGGCAGGAGAATTGTCTGCTCCCATGAGCCAAACTGGAAAAACTTTGAGATTTGTGGGAAACTGGGTAGAATGAACAGCAGTGGGGAACTTTTCCCCTCAGTGGTGGGGAAAAATTAGCTTTGAACTGGTACTGTTCTAGTCCCATCTAAAATATCTTAGAAGCAAGATCCAAAAGCAAAAAAAACTGTTTCCAAGTAACTTAATTATGTCCTAGAACAAAGCCCAAGAATATTTATAGGCATACAACACTATCCAGACCCAAGAAGGTAATTTCACAATGTCTGGCATCTAATCAAAAATGTCCAGGCATGCAAATGAACAGGAAAATATGACCTACAATGAAGAGATAAATCAATTCATCAAAGGGAATGGACACAAATTTAGAGTCAGAAGATAAAAGTATCAAAATAGTTATTATGACGATATTCTTTATGTTCAAAAAGTAGAGACATGCAATATATAAAAAAGACCCAAATCAAATTTACAGAGATGAAAATTGCAATGTCTAGAGAAAAATACACTGGATAGAATTAATGACAGATTAGACACTGTAGAACAAAAAATTAGTGAACTTGAAGACATAGCAATAGAAGCCACACAAAATAAAATAGAGAGAAAAGAGAAAGAAAGGAAAGGGAAACAAAAGGGAAATGGAAGGGAAAGGGAGATGGCAATGAAGGAAAAGGGAAAAGAAAAGAAAAAAGAAGGAACAGCAGTAAATGTGGGGTAACAGCAAATTGTCTAATATATGTATAAGTTAAGTCCCTTAAAAAGAGGCAAGAGGAAGACAGGAAATATTTGAAGAAATAATGCCTGCTGGGGAGTGAGAGTTGCCACAACCATGACATAAAATAATCTAGGCAATAATTTTTTTTTCACTGATTTAAAATGACTTTTTATTCTCTCCTAAAGATTTACTTGTCATTACAAGAACATGACTTAATCCTACTGTGAGAAGCAAATACTAAGACGGAACCTATTGTCTTCTCCTCCCACCTTATGTCCCCACCCATATACTCTCCTCTCCTTGAGTGTGAGAGGAACATGCTTCTGACCAATAGAATGGGGCAATAATTTTTAAATTTACTTCATAAGTATTTGAACCAGCAAATTCAGTTCTAGGAAAATACACAAAAATAAAATTTTTAACACACAAGATTCTATATAGAAGATTCAAGATATCAATTCTTAAAAACACACAAAGTATAAACAACCTCATCAATAAAGAAATGGTTGTTAAATTACCATATGGCATACTAAGGACTACCATAAGAAAAGATGCCCATGGTCTATTAAGAAAAAAGGCAAGTTGCATGGTTAATGTACCAATAATATGATTCCATGGCTTACTTAAAAAAGATAAATTCTCTACGTTTTATTAGCATAAAAATGGTGTAAATTACTGTAGGATGAGGGTTGACATTGAATAGAGATAGAAAAGATGAGTAACATTTTCTTTACACACCTGTATATTGTTTGAGTGGTTACAATGAGCATGTATTACTTCGGAATAAAAATTTTTTTTTAATTAAATAAGCAGAATAACTGCCTAGACATTAGCAATATAATATTATTACAAGTACAAAAGCATCATAGTAGAATGTAGAATGCACAAGTAGAATTTTCTGCTTTATGTATGAAAAATTCATACTTTTCAAAGATCTTTGGTAAACAACTTCTCATTTGTCCTTTCTGCCTCCAAATCAGGTAGGGCTAATACCCAAGTTAATTTTAAAAATAAATAAAGCTAAAACATAAGAAGTCAATGCTCAAATTCACCCTCTTTGTTAGTAGTAAAGAAGGAACTGGAATGCAGATGCCATCACTTCTACTCTGGTCATGTTTCAAGCGAGCTAAAACCCCAGCTTAAGCCAAGGTCAGTGAAGGGTACAAAGGCTGCTCCAGCAACTGAATGAGGAAGAGTAAGGCAGGGCATTCTGTCACCTTCCACCATGCCCACACACACACTGGTTTCAGTCAGAGAAGCTCCCCTCTTTTACACATGAGCTTCTAAATACCTTTCCCTTTTCTAAAAGAATTCCTACATTTACCCAAAAACAAAGTTCAAAAAATCAGTCTTCCAAAAAAACACACAGAGAGGGGTCCCTTCAGTAAAAATAATCCTGCCAACAGTGTCCATTAAAAAATAGAAACTGGGGCACCTGGGTGGCTCAGTGGGTTAAGCCGCTGCCTTCGGCTCAGGTCATGATCTCAGGGTCCTGGGATCCAGGCCCGCATCGGGCTCTCTGCTCAGCAGGGAGCCTGCTTCCTTCTCTCTCTCTGCCTGCCTCTCTGCCTGCTTGTGATCTCTCTCTGTCAAATAAATAAATAAAATCTTTAAAAAAAAAAATAGAAACTGATGAAATATAAGGTAAAAAATGTCTTTGAATCTAAAATAAAACCACCTCCTATCCAAATGTTTAATGAATTGTTCCTTTTAAATTCATTTATTTCTTAGCAATGTTAAATATGCTTTAATTTTTCTAACAATTAAAAATCATGAACCTAGTGGAAGATTACCTAATATTTCCAAAAAACATGTCCTAAAAAATAAAAGATGTTTTTAATATAACACTAAATACTACAGTCATAAGAATGCTTTAGTTTTAACCACCAATTCTGTTGGAATCCGGAAATTACTAATGATACACAGAATTATAACCAGAAATACCTGGCTAAAAACAAAACCAAATATATTTCCATCCAGTCTGATTATCTTTTACATAGTGTAAGTATTCAGTTTTTTGGAATGGGAACCTGAAACAAAAAAGATGTGGGAGTGAACAAAACAAAGATACAATATTATCCTTTCTCAGAAAAAGAAGGGTTTGCTGTAATGACTGGTCCACGCAAAACTAATAAAAATAACAGAGAAGGGCACAGTTTCCAAACAGAAATACCTGCGCAGGAGAAAATTCAAATGGACGCATTCTTTTTACCAACAACATAATTATTAGCCGCATCAATGATACCTTCCTAGTATGCTGGGCGGCAGGAAGGACAAAAAAGCAGGGAAGAGGACCTCACTCCCAGGAGAGGAGCTCCTGGAGCAGACTTGGGAGTTAATGAGCTCAGTACCCACAGGTGTGACTGCACAGGCTTAGCATCTGTGTGTATTCGACGGTATCTGTGCGTATTCAACAATACCTGCTTGAATTGCGCATTACCTTTGTGCTAGGTGTTTTAGCAATGCTTGATCATGTACTCCTCCAGATAACCCTAAGGGGTAAGTTATTATTCCCATTTCTAAAAATGAAGGAACTGAGACTCTGAAATGCTCACAGCTTTCTCAAAGATCACTGAGCTACATCATGGTGAGGATAGAATTTGAACTCAACTCTACCTGACTACAACATTCATGCTGCCCTCTATGTGAAGAATCGACAATCTTGGGAGGGCATAACTGATGCAAGTAGAAGAGCATGCAACTCTTGATCTCAGGATCATGACTTCAAGCCTCATACTGGTATAGAGATTATTGAAATAAATAAACTTCAAAAAAAAAAAAAAGAATCTAAAATCTTCTTTCTCCCCTCCAAGTTGGTTGTTTTTGTTTTTAAGATTTACACATTTATTTATTTGAGAGAAAAAGCCTGCGTGTGAGCAGGGGAGGGGCAGAGGGAAAGAGAAAGACACAGACTCCCCACCAGTAGCAAGCCAACCCAGGGCTCAATCCCAGGACACCAGGATCATGGCCTGAGCCGAAGGCAGACGCTTAACCAAGTGAGCCACCCAGGCACCCCTCTAAGAAAATTTAAGTAAAAGGGAAAATCTGGTTAGATTATTTTAAAATTTGTACAGCACTTAGGAACAGCAGTTGGCCAACTCAGATCTCATCATCCATTCATTCGTTCTGGAAATGATTGCTGACAGACTGTTCCAGGTGTGGGAACCACGGCAACCCACAGAACAAATCCCCTGCCCTTGCAGAACATCCACACATGCTGGGGGCTACAAACAAATACATAAATATATTGTCAGGTATTGATCAGTGATCTGGAGAAAAATAAAGCACACGAAGGATCTACAAAGTGATGTGGAAGAAAAGAGTTGCTATGTCAGATACGGTGGTCTGAGAATCCCACTCTGAAGAGATGTTTGAGAAGCTACCCAGCTGCGCGGAGAAGAGGACTCGAGGCAGAAGAAAGTACTTATAAAGAATGTTTAGTAGGTCCAGAAACAGTAAAAAGGACAGGATACCTGGAGCAGGGTGAGTCAGCATTTGGGGAAGAGGCAGAATGGGTTTAGAGAAGTATGCAGGAATATCATGGGGCAAGACAAAACCCTCAGATTTCATTCTCGGGATGGTGGGAAATGCTGACAGTTTTAAGCAAGGGAAATTCATGTGTGAGAGTAACTTTCTTCATTCATCTATATTTCAGCTAGAATTTACATCTCTTCCTGGTGGATTCAATTGCCTCAGGCAATTCAAAGTGTTCCCCTCTTTCCCCAGGACCGTATCTTAGTTGACAGGGAGGTAGCTAATGGGGTGCACAGTGGTTTAGATGGGAGTGTAGTGCCTCGCTCTTGGGTCAACATCTGGCATCTCCTGAGACATAAGCCATGCTTGGTTTTTGCAGTTAGACCCTCCCTCGTTCCCATATAATGACTCTGCCACTTCTGTGCCCTTTCCGGTATGCAAGATTTCATTCTATTGGTCACCACACCATACCAGGGCAAGCAGGAACTCACTGGACCTGTCTCAGGCCCTCTACCACCTTCTTGCTTCTCTTGGGCATACAAAAATAACAATCCCCCAGGGCCAACGTGAAAAGGGTCAGAATCTCCTAAGGCCATCCATTACATAATACCACCCTTCCTTCACCCGCACTGCCACTCTGGAAGCACAGTGAATTCTGGCTCGTTGGCTCTAAGAACACACCCCAGGAGCAAGGCATAGGGTCACTCCTGCTCTCAGACTGACGTGAGTTTCTGCTGTTCTGTTCAGGAGACGATGGAAGGGCAAGAACTCACACTCTACCTTAGCCTCCAGCTCTCTTCTTCGCTGACCCTGGGAATCTTTTCTAGCATCAAAGTGGGAAAAATGTATCATTATGCTCAGGTGTTGAAATCCCAAAGCCTTTTCTCTATTTTTCTTGCTATATTCTCTCTTCTGAGAACATGGGTACCACCGTCCCAGAGGTGGCTAGGCACAGAACAAAGGATACAAGAAATACAAGGAGAAAACTTAGTATCTCAAAATATTATCCCCATATTTTCAAAATCTTAGTTTGTTATTTTACTTTCATAATATCTACTAAATGCTAAGATGAGCTCAATGTGACATTTTGATCACCATTTATAAATTTGGGGCATGTCCTAAAACCTTTCACTGCTAGTCACTAGCAGCAAATGATTTTTTCCTCTCCCTTTTATGGTAATAAAGAGTCAAGCAATGGACCATTAAAATGAAAAAAAAAAAAACAAAAAAAAAACAAAAAACCAAACCAAAAAGCAACACAACACTGTTCTTAGTTACAAACAACAAATGGCAACTTTGGCTGAATTAAGCTAAAGAACAGCAGGGGTCACCTGGGAGGTGCAGTTGGTGGAGCACCTGACTGGGTTTTGGCTCAGGTCCTGATCTCAGGGTCAGGGGCACTTTGTCAGACTCCACACTCAGCTTAGAGTCAGTATGAGATTCTCTCCCTCTCCCTCTGCCCCTTCTACTCATGCTCTCTCTCTCTCTCTCTCTCTCTATCTCTCTCTCCCTCAAATAAATAAACCTTAAAAAAAAAAAAAGTAAGAAAAGAATACTGGGAAGATTAGAAAACCAGGCTGGAAGGCTAGGAAGCCAAACAGATGTCTAAAGCTATGGTGAAGAACAGGTACACGGCACCACCCCCTGCTCCAGCTGGCAATGCAGGGACCATCTACAGCACACAGCAGGCTAGAACTGCTGCCACCTGCCTGCCATTGGTGGTGGCCGCCACTGATGACATAACCCAGCTCCAGAACAGATACTGCACAGTCCTTCTCTGTTCAAGGTGCTAGCTTCTGATTCAAAGTCTAGACTAAAGCAAGATCATGTTCCTAGCACCAAAGCAAACTGTGGAAGAATGTACGTGACATGGGAGACAGTGGGGAAGAGTTCAGAGGCTGGGCAGCGAAAAAAGAAAGACAACAGTCCAGCATGTACATATTTTAAAACGATAATAGTGTATTCATAACAACTACTATTACAATTAAACTTATCAACTTTTGGCTCATGTAAATTATAAGCAGGTATATCTGTCCTCAACTACCATCATAACCCAGCTCTGGTCCTCTCTATTATGGCATACCTGTAACTGTTTTAAATAGACCTAGAGTTAAAATCATGCAAAACCATCATTTTTATGAGTCAAAAGTTGTCAAATACTGGCAATGTCTGATGGCTTAACATATACAGTGATGTTCACTTACTTAAGTTTCTAGGATCTGATTGACGGATTCAGGGCATAATTTCTAGGTCATCAAGTACTTGAAGAATTTATCACAAAGAAGAACTGCTGATAGCAGCAATATATTCATATTACTCAGCAATATATTCATATCAACCCAGAAAATAAAAACAGCATGAAGGTGTGAAAGCAAAAATTCATTTCTTCATTTATTTACAGAGCACTTCCCACATGTGCCAGACACACAGTCTGCTTATGACAGCGAACGTGGCCCTGCTCTCACAGAGTTTACCATCTCATGGGACAGATCTGGGCCCAATGAAAAAGACTCAGCAATGTTCAGAACTATCCAAAAATACAAAATATATAAGGAAAGAAGCATTAAGAGAAGTTAAAATAGTAGGCATTTGTATTATTCATTACTACCTACATTAGTCTCACATATTATTTTGATATGACAAACTCATCAAATGTAAAGATTTAATATTTTTCTATTTACTGGTTTCAGTTACTTTTTTTTTAAGATTTTATTTATTTTACTTTTAATAAGCAGGGGGAGCAGCCAGCAGAAGGAGAGGGAGAAGCAGACACCCTGCTGAGCAGGGCTCAATCCCAGGAGCCTTAGGATCATGACCTGAGCCGAAGGCAGATGCTTAACCATCATGAGCCATCCGAGAGCCCCGAGGTTTCAGTTACTTTGAATTTTGACCCAATAGTTCTCATTATTCACTGGGCCTGAAATCTTCGATGATGGATATCTATTCACAATACTGTTTTAAATAATATTTGTCACAAAGCACATATAATTTGTTATTAATGTATTTTTCTCTATGTTGACCAAAATAGGGGAAAAAAGAAATTGCTGTCTTCTTTTGGAAAAATATTTCTTAGTACTGGTTTTTTATTCCTATTAGCAATATAATCTATTGCTTAGCCAGACTGCAGGGTATTGGTTATGGAAACATCATTCTTGAGATAAGAAGAGTTTTTGCTGGTGTGAAAACCACATGTCGTTTTTCATCTACATTAACTCATGTTCTGGAGGAGAAGCTTATGAATAATTTAAGAAATTGTTCAATTCCTCCTAGTACCACAGACATTCCTTCAAGCACTAAATAGAAAATCGCACAGTAGGGGCGCCTGGGTGGCTCAGTGGGTTAAGCCGCTGCCTTCGGCTCAGGTCATGATCTCGGAGTCCGGGATCGAGTCCCGCATCGGGCTCTCTGCTCAGCAGAGAGCCTGCTTCCCTCTCTCTCTCTGCCTGCCTCTCCGTCTACTTGTGATTTCTCTCTGTCAAATAAAAAAATAAAAAAAAACTAAAAAAAAAAAAAAAAAAAAAAAAGAAAATCGCACAGTAAATATATCAGACATCCTTCAAAAGTCAGCTAAAAACGCTTCCTAAATAATATAATTTACCTCATAGCTAAAGATGCAAAATGTCTGAAGAACAATTCCTTAAAATGTATTTTAAACACTAGCAGACTTGGCTATGTAAAAGAACACTGAAATGAATAATTTAATAAAGAAACAATATTTTGGAATCCTAACAAATACAGTAGAGTTTTATCTGTTTAGGTGAGTTTGTTTGTTTTATTCAGCAAACATTTATTGAGTGTGTTAAGTACTGGGAAGTTTTCTCCGTTTTTTAAATTTTAAATATACGTATTTTTACACAGGAGATTTTCTTTAAGTGAACTCTTAAGTATGTAGCAACAATATATTTATACCTTAAATGTAAAGAAATTGCTAAAAGTTGTCTGAAAGTAAACTATGACAGATCAATTTTAATAAAATCATATCTTTTCAATTACATACATGTTCTTATAAACTTTTTTCTTTTCTTTTGCTATTTTTTCCTGTTTCTAACATTGTGTGAATAGTTATATGATAGCATGAAATGTAATTTGAGAATACTCACAAAGAGGTTTTTTTTTTAATTGAGCTATGGCCAAGAAATTTATTAATAAAATAGTCTAGAATACAAAATGTAAATTAGGTAGTCCTGACATATTCTTAAACTTAACATATTCTCTTTCAGATGCAACAGAGGTGATAAGTTGGATTTTCATTTTAAGAAGACTGATCTGTGACCAGATAATACAGCATACAAAAGGAGATGATAAGGTCTTTTCTTGTTTTACATCTGGAAGATACTTTCTTATACCATTGTAAGTTACAATAAATCTATGTCACATATAATATGAAAGATCTCACTAAAATTTTACAATCACTTTTTAGCCATCAAAAACTTTAAATAAAAGCCATACAATTGTTTTTATCTTTTCTGTTACTATAATTTAAAGGATTCTGGTTTCCATATGCTACTCAAACTATTCCATTTTAGATGGTATTAGTAAGTCATCTGAACTATATGCTTCACCATAACAGCTGGCATAATGTTGAAATGAACTTCATTTTAAAATTTTTATACTCATCATTTTAAGTAGATATTTCCAATTGATTACTGTATAAAACTGTCAAATAGAATTTTATAATGCTTCACTCATAAAAGTGAGTCTTTAAAATTACACCTTGATGCCAGAGGCATCCCATTCGTTCCACTGCAATTGAGGAAAGAGACCCAGATGGAACAGTCTAACACTGGCCCAGTTCTCCTATTTTTCAACTTGTGTTCTTGGACAGGTCACTTAACCTTGATAGTAAAACTGATGAGGCCATTACAAATGATCTCTCAAGTCCCTCTTTTTATCCTAACAACCACCAGGCCAAATGAACTGTCAGAGAATGCTGGTACAACATCCATCAGGGTTTCTATTTTTTTTTTAAAGAATTTCTTTATTTATTTGAAAGAGAGAGAGCATGAGTTGGCGGCGGCGGCGGGGGGGGGGGGACGGTACACAGAGGGAGAGGGACACATAGAGTCCCTGAAAAGTGCAGAGCCCCATGCAGGGCTCAATCCCAGGACCCCAAGATCATGACCTGAGCTGAAGTCAGATGTCTAAATGACTGAGCCATCCAGCCCTTACCCCAATCAGGGATTCTAGACACCAGGACTGGATTTTACTATCATACAAAGATTTAGACATGAACATAAATAAGGGAAGAGAGACTATGTAAGGTTCAATGTTCTTTCAATTATACTTTCGTGCTTACATCATACATTTTTCACTGGTTTATACATCCATTTAAAAGATATTTATTGAACCTCTGTTATATAGCAGGCTCTGGGGATACAAAGATGAAAGATTCCCTCAAAGAGCTTTCACTCTAGTTGAGGAATGTCAATTTCTAAACAATCAAATGCAATGAAATATTACAGTTTCTACAGTAGATATCCATCTATAGAATATGGGGGAGATTAGGGGAGAAATGGTCATTTCTATTTTGAAGAAATCAGAAAAGCCTTTATTTTGGAAGTAACCTTTGAAATGAATTTTATAAAAGATCAACAATACTGTTTGAAAAAGAAATTAAGAAAACAATTCCATTGACAATAGTGCCAAAAATAATAAAATACTTAGAATAAACTTTAACAATAGTGCCAAAAATAATAAAATACTTAGAATAAACTTACAATATGATACTGGAAGAAATTGAAGAAGACACAAGTAAATGGAAAAGATTTCACGTTCAGGGACTAGAAGTCCTAATATTGCTAAGATGGCAATACTACCAAAAATCATCTACAGATTTAATGTAATTCCTACAAAAGTTCCAATGACACTTTTTGCAGAAATAGAAAAAAAAATCATCCTAAAATTCATATGGAATCTCAAGGGACCCTAAATAGCCAAAAAACTCTTAACAAAGAAGAACAAGGTTGGAAGTCTCACACTTCCTTGTTTCAAAATTTACCACAAAGCTACAGGCATCAAAACAGTGTGCTCAGAGCTGTCAAAATGGCTAAAATCAAAACCCCAAGAAACAACAGGTGTTGATGAGGATGTAGAGGAAAAGCAACCCTCTTACACTGTTGGTGGGAAGGCAAAAAGGCAGCTACTGTGCAAGACAGTATGGAGGCTTCTCAAAGAGTTAAAAATAGAACTACATTACAACCTCGCAATTGCACTACTGAGTCTTTATCCAAAAAAGGCAAAAAACACTAAGAGGGATACATGTATCCCATGATTACTGCAGCATTATTTACGATAGCCAAGATATGGAAGCAGCCCAAGTGTCCATCAATAGGTAAATGGATAAAGAAGATGTGGCATACATACAGTGGAATATTATACAGCCATAAGAAAGAATGGAATCTTACTATTTGCAACAACATAGATAGAACCAGGGAGTCTAACGCTAAGCAAAATAAGTCAGAGAATGACAAGTACCATAAGATTTCACTCAAATGTGGAATTTAAGAAACAAAACAAATGAACAAAGATAAAAACAAGAGTGACAAACCAAGAAACAAGACTCTTAACTCTAGAGAACAAAGCGATGGTTGCCAGAGGGGAGGTTGGTGGGGGGATGGATGAAACAGGTGATGGGGATTAAAGAGTGCACTGAACCTGATGAGCACTGAGTAATGTATAGAGCTGTTGAATTATTATATTGTATACCTAAAATTAATATAACATTGTATGTTAATTATACTGAAAAAAAAAAAACCCATACACAACAGTGTGGTACTGACAAAAAGTCAAATCTATAAACCAATGCAATAGGAAAAAGAGCACAGAAAAAAACCCCTCTTGTATATGGTCAAATGGTTTTCAGCAAAAATGCCAAGACCATTCAGGGGGAAAGGACATTCTTAACAAAGAGTATTGGGAAAACTGGATAACCACATTGTAAAAGAATGAATTTAAACCTTCACCTTATGTCATATACAAAAATTAGCTCAAAACGGATCAAAGACTAAACTAAACATAGAAGCTAAAACTATAAAAGCCTTAAAAGAATACATAACTTCATGATCGTGGATTTAGCAACAACTTCTTAGATATGACTCCAAAAACACAGACAACAAAAATAAAAATAGATTAATTAGACTAAACTAAAAACTTCTAAAAAGTTAAAAATTAAAAAACTAAAAAGTTAAAAATTAAAGCTGGACAGAAGAGAAATACATTCTATTTAAATAAGTGATAGCATAAGTTCTGAATGTTTTCAAATGTACCAGTTACTGTAAGATTGCTGGTGATTAATACAAGATTCATAAATATTGAGATAATTAATTGCATTTAAATATTTTAAAATATATAAAATTCATGAACCCCTTTAAGAAAAATAAATCTGTCCATCAAAGGAAATGATCTGTAGAATGCAAAGGCAATCTACAGAATGGGAGAAAATATCTGAAAATCATGTATCTGATAAGGAATAAATATCCAGAATATATAAAGAAATGCTACAACTCAGGATGCTTGGGTGGCTCAGTTGGTCAAGCATCTGCCTTCGGCTCAGGTCATGATCCCAGGGTCCTGGGACTGAGTCCCGCATCAGGCTCTTTACTCGGTGGGGAGCCTGCTTCTCCCTCTGCCTTCCCTGCCTGCCACTCCCCCCTGCTTGTGCTCTCTTTCTGACAAATAAATAAAACCTTAAAAAAAAAAATAAAGAACTCCTACAACTCAACAAAAACAAAAAGTCTCATTAAAAATATCAATGAAGAACAAATAGACATTTCTCCAAAGAAGGTATACGATAATAAGTCAGCAAGCATACAAAAAGATGCTCAAAATCACTCTCAATAGGGGAATGAAGATCAAGGTCACAGTGAGATATAACTTCAGACCCATTAGAATGACTACCATCAAAACAAAACAAAACAAAACAAAACAAAACAAACAAACAAAAATACTTCTGGGCTCTAGGACAACACCTACATTTCTGGCTCATGTTGTTCCTTGTAGGAGGGTGGAGAGGGTTACCAAAGTAGTAAATACGAAAGCAGAAACAAGGTTAAGCAGTGAAGAAGAAGGTTCAGAAACGTGAATATACACTTAAGAAATAAAGACGCAAATCAATAAAATACACTGAGAAGAATAATATATCTTAAGAGAGGTTAAAAAAGAACCAAGAAAGTGGTTTCTCAGTAGCAAAAAAGAGAAAGAAGGGAGTGCTCCGCTATGTGACTCTAGAGCATCTATTAGATTTAGGTATTAGAAAGCCATTGGCGGCCTGTGGTGTGACATGGTAGGCTATTACCCACTGACTGCAGGAGCTGAGACAAAGGAGAGTAAGCACACCACACGTAAAGAACTGGAGACAGATACCACAGGCGAGGCTTTTACAGATTCTGGCTCAGAAGGGAAGGAGAGGTTCAATGCAGGAACCATAGGAAATTCAAGGTCAAAGGAGTGCAGAGTTTTCTGTTATTTCTTGGGCTTTTTAATATTGTTTCTTGTTTGTTTATTTGTTCAGGGCTAAGAAAGGCGTAATCAAGCTAACAAAGTTGGGGAAATGAGCTGATGAAGAGGAAAGGCTGGAAATACAGAAGTACCTGCAAGAGAAGAAGGAACTAGTAGAGCAAGATCCAGATTGCAAGGTAAGATCAAGAACACAGCTGAAGAGATTTAGTCTTTGATAGACAGAAGACATCTCTTTTCCTAAAACTACATGGGATTTAAAAAGCCAAATGTGCTAGCAGTAGGTTTACTATGTACAGGGAACAAATGAAGCAGGTCCTAGCCTCAGCTTTATCTGTGGAGGGAAGAGGAGAAGGTTAAGGGAACTTAAGGCTGGAGCGGTGACAGGGGGCAAGGGAAAGAATAAAGGAGGAGCAGTGGGACAGCTGAACAGGATGCTGCTGAGTCTGGAAAACTTATACTTGCAAGAGAACCATTCTACAGGACTGTACGATTTCTTCATTTTTCTCACGCATCTGATAAAACGACTCATTAACTAACATGTGTTACATGTCACACATTCTAGAAGATACTAAGTAAACAATTGTCAACAAAATAGTCCTGATCCTTGCCATCATGGAGCTTCATCAAGGAAACACCGTCAAACAAAATTACACACTTAACAACCTGTGATGATCCTGTGAAGGAGACACACCAGGTACAGTGACAAGAGGACTCACATATGAGGAGACTCTACAGGGCACAGGGAAACGCTCTCCAAGACAGTGACATTTGAGCTAAAGAATGAAAAGGTCAGGGCACCTGGGTGGCTCAGTGGGTTAAGCCTCTGCCTTCGGGTCAGGTCATGATCCCAGGGTTCTGGGATGGAGCCCCGAATCGGGCTCCCTGCTCAGCGGAGATCCTGTTTCTCTCTTTCTCTCTCTCTCTCTCTCTCTCTCTCTCTGCCTCTCTGGCTACTTGTAATCTCTGTCAATAAATAAATAAAAATCTTTAAAAAAAAAAAAAAAAGAAAGAATGAAAAGGTCTAAATAGTGTCTACTCAGACACTTACAAAAGTTCCAAGGCAAGAACAAACTTGTTAAGTCCCTGATGAACCATGATGACACAGGAGACAGGGGCCGGGGACCCAGACGGAGACACCATGGACCACAGCAAGGAGTCCAGAGTTTATTTTGCCCATGTGTTGGGGTAAAAAAGCAAATGGCTGAATTGATCTACCTTTGGTGTTTTCCAGCCTGGTGAAACAGACAAGAAGACAGGACAAGAAGAACCACCAACAGAGTGATGCACCATGAGGCCATGACCAGTTTAAGAAGGAATAAACTATGTTGGTAAGAAGAGGAGACCAGAGACCTCAGTGAGGTTCCACAGCATGAGTAGCAATGGAAAGAAAATGAAACAGCACAAATGGTAGTAAGTTAGGGTGCTAGGTAGCTATATCCAATTTACAGTCTTGGAAATAGAATAATTCTGGAGGATGAATAGCCAAAAGGTTTCACCATGCTTATGAACAGCTAGATCAGAGTATGAGTATTTGAGTATATCTTCAAAGAAGTCAAAAGATTTTAAGAAAAGCAATTTCTGTGGTGGTAGCAGGGGGAGTGGTGAGGACTTATCATTATTATTAATGATAACAGTTACCATTTATTTACCATTGTATATGTGCCAAACACTGTGCTAAGCACCTCATGCACATCATCCCATTTTATCTTGAGAACAGTCACTATTGTGCTCATTCTACAAATAAGGAAACCAAATGCAATGGCAGTTCCAAAAGACTCCACAGCCACAGCTCACTTTGAGCCAGGATGTTTGGATGGTTGTGTTCATGGTGCTGCAAGAAAGCGTCACAATGTGAGCGAGGAAACAAAATGTTCAAAAAGCGAGAGGAAATATTTGGACAACAGCAAAGAGGACAGGTAGAGGGTAACCAAACTCTAATAGCATGAACTACCAATAAGAAAAGGCTTGTGTGTGAGGGCTGAACAGGTACAAAGCAGCATAGAACTAAGAGAACACGGTTGACATCTCTGGGCCCCTGGGTGTGAGGCTTTGGTGGAAAGAGCTGTGATCTCAGATTAGCAAATAGATCACCTGAGGCAAGAAGGTAAAGGGGATGCTCCTGAAAATTGGGAGTCCACTTGCTAATTTACAGTGTAACTGAGTGTAGGAGTCAAAGTATAAGTTTCCAATTATAAGTAAGTCAGGGGATGTAATGCACAACACGGTGTCTGTACTTAATAATGCTGTATTGCATAATTGTAGGTTGCTAAAAGAATAAATCTTTTTTTTAAGATTTTATTTATGTATTTATCTGAGTGAGAGAGAAAAAGAGAGCTCATGCACAAGCAGGGATAAACTGGGGGCGGGAGGAACAAGCAAGACTCTAGGCTCAGCGCAAGCAGGACACAGGGCTCAAACCCCTGGGAGCAGGACCTGAGCAGAGGCAAAACCAAGAATCAGGTGCTCAAACAAGCCACCCACGTGCTACAAGAGTAAATCTTAAAAGTTTTCATCACAAGGAAAAAATTTGTAACTATGTGAAGTGATGGATGTTAACTAGACTTATTTCACTATTTATAAATAACAAATCATTACCTTGTAAGCCTGAACTAATATAATGTCATGGGTCAACTGTACCTCAGTAAAAGAATATGTCTAACAAAGGAACAGTAAAATAAATTAGGAAGCAATGGAATATTATATAATCAGTAAAAATGCTTTTGTAAACTATTTCATGGTGATGATGATAGCTGACTTGAGAGCATTTATTCTGTACCAAATGCTGTTCTTTATGTAATTATATTTCACACATATATTATAATGAATAATAGTAATAATTTTTTTAAAAAGGCATACAGAATTTAGAGACAGACTGCCTGGATTTGAGTCCTGGCTCTACAACTTACTAACAAATTATTTAGCCTCTTTTTGCCTCAGGTTCCCTATCTATAAGATGCACAAGATAATAATGGTTCCTATCTCATAGAGTTGCTAAAATTAAATAAGTTAATATTTGTAAGATGATTAGAATAATGACACAAGGTAAACCCATTTAAGTGTTTGACTGAAAATCAAGTAAAATAAAAGTAGGGATATAGGGAACCATAATATACCACTCCAAAATATGTCATTTTGGCACAAGAATTTTGAGCAAATGAGAATCAGTAGATGCAGAAAGAAATCTTCCCATATCTTCCCTTATCTGACTACAAGCAGATACTTCTGAAAAATGACACTGCCCAAAACCCTCTTACCCAGGAAAGTTTTTTGGCCAAGATGGACCTGTACAAACCTTACTATGTTAGAGCCTCCCACATTTTTACCTTCTTACAATCTGTCACCCCAGAAAGCCTAAAACCTTTTTCTTCATCTTATCACTTCTCTATAAAGTTACTGTTCTTCCATTAAGATGTGTATCAGCCCAAGTTCTAACCACTCTTTTGAGTTACTCTTCACAGAGTCTTCTCTACAAGATATGTACTGCACATGTTAATAAATACATGTTTTCTGTTAATACATGTTTTCTGTTAATCTTTTGTCAGCCTAATTTTACAGGGTCTCTGGGGGACAATCCAGGAGGGTAGAAGGAAAAACACATTTCCTCCCCTACTGGGACAGTAGAAAGGGCTAAAAGAGCCATGTGAAAGGACAGGAAGTGTGGGGACCTTTCCCTAGAGGAGCCTGCACACAATAGCAGGGCACGCAAAAGAGGCTCTGAAGGTCTCAGTGGTACAGGGTTGTGATTTAGATATCCTGATGGGGGAGAAAAGGTGGTCTTTGCTTCTTCCTCCTTTTTTTTTTTTTTAAGATTTTTATTTATTTGACAGAGAGTAAGAGATCACAAGTAGGCAGGGGGGTGTGGAAGCAGGCTCTGGCTGAGCAGAGAGCCCAATGTGGGGCTCAGACAGGATCCTGAGATCATGACTTGAGTGGAAGGCAGAGGCTTAACCCACTGAGTCACCCAGGTACCCCAAGGTCTTTGCCTATTGTAAATGAAGTATGGTGAAGATGTTCTGATGTTTCTGAAGAGAGCCTAATCTAGGCCATGAAGGGAAGGATGCTCATTTGCCTGTGGTGGTGAGAAGTCCAGGACTTCTACTATCTTCTGTGATAGAAGGTATTATATTTCTTCTGTCACAGAGCAGCCTAGAAAGGTCCAAAGATATTAGCAACCAAACAGATTCCCCACAAGGAGCAGAAAACACAGGGCACACGCTCCCTATCTTTTGGGGGAAATGACAGTCAACATAAGAGAAAGTGTAATGTTCAAATGAACATCCTAAAAACCTTTCACTTTTCCTTATATGAGATAAATACACTTGGAATCTTTTATCATGCTAACCAAGGGCACATTCCTCATTAAAAAGAAAGATTTGCAAGAACTACTATAATTCTAGCAGGCTAAATTTTTAGCAATCTCTCAATCTAATACACATCTTTTTTTTTTTTTTTAAAGATTCCATTTATTTATTTGGCAGACAGATCACAAGCAGGCAAAGAGGCAGGTAAAGAGAAAGGGGGAAAGTAGGATCCCCGATGAGCAGAGAGCCTGATGCAGGGCTCAATCCCAGGACCCTGAGATCATGACCTGAGCCAAAGGCAGAGGCTTTAACCCACTGAGCCACCCGGGTGCCTCTCTAATACACATCTTAACAAAATTACGAAACTACATTTTGCTTAAATTAAATAAATGAATGAAATCACATATTCATTTCTACACAAAAAGCTTCACAGTAAAATTTCATCATTGTAAGATGTGGAGAAATGCCATATAAATGCATCATTTTCAGTATCTTCTTAGCTCTATGAGCTACCATGTACTGCTAAGAAAGGAGAAAGTAGGTGCTGTTTTATTCTGCAAAAACAGGATCTCTCAAGGTCAAGATAGGAAGCTGACACAAGAGTTCTGATGCCACGTACCTTACTAACTTCCTCAAGCAACTATCCCATAAACCTACATGGACACGGTGTACAAAGATGGGCTTGCTCTCTTCAGCCCATTATGCATCTACCAGAAGTAACAGTTAGCAGCAGCACATCTGGATGCATAATTCAATTACTGATGGTAAAAGCACATATATTCAGACTGTATTGGTCTGAATATGAATGAAGAAGAATTTTCTTCAATTTTACATATTAAAAATTCTAAATTATTCTTTATCAGGAAATTTTTCAGCAATGAACTCAAATATTAGGGCCTAAAATTTGGTTCTTTTTTCAAAACAACTATATAATATTTCAAGAATTTGTTTCTTTTAACTTATAAATGTTAAAACTCTAGGAAAATTAAATAAATCAGACTATTCATGAATTATAATTTTTGACAACTTTTCAAGTTAGTTTTACTTCATAATATGTACTTAAACTTCTTTATCAATACTTTAATAATTATGTTTATTTTCTTTAAAAATTCTCCTCTCCATTAAGCCAATCTAGCTCTGCCTTCACTATTTTGAACAAATAAGATAATATCCTTGTATTGGCATATACACACACACAGTTTATTACAATTTTAAGAAATGTAATATTCTGGTCAATTCTAAAAGTAGGAATATATTATTTGAATAAGTAGTTTATAAAATGTGACACAAAGACAAATTACATTATTTACTAATACTATTGACCTAAAGCAATACTAATCCTGAGGCATTCTTGTCAAAATAAATTTAATGAAGTGAAATTTTGACAAAAATTCTGTGTATTGAACATTCTATCTGAACACTATATATATATGGAGTCTCAGTCCATTTACTGACTAAACAACAATGCAAATTTTCCATATACACATTTTTCTTATAAAAGTTCATGAAAACTGTAATCAAAAGTAACAGTTCAAATGACACATAAAAGATTAAAAGCAAGCATAACAAACAGTGATTATATGAGGACAGAATGCTATTCTCCCTCTATTTTCCATTTTTGTAATGTTTGTTTAAATTTTGGAAAAGTATATATATTTTTAAGCAACAGTCTCTTGCATCAAGAAAAGAATTACAGGGGCAGTGGCCTTTCCTAAAATGACAAACCAACACCCTTGGGCTCATAGTCACACTAAAGCTGGCAAGATTTCACATTCCTCAGCACACAATGGATCTTTCATCAATACTGGAAACTGCCTTTGTGAGAATATTTGCTAAGAATGAATGGAATTCTCAATGTTGTAAGCACCCATTGAATTATTTAAAAGAACAATGAATGAATGACTAAATAGAAATGTTTCTTGACCTCAGGGATATTTATATTCCTAAAGAAAAAACCTAAATCTAGCATTTTATCCAGAGCAGTTAGGCAGAACAGATTAAGTTTGTTAACTACAGCCACTGGTTCTCAAATGCTTTGTTATCAAAACTATTAGAGTCACCTTTTTCTTGACCAACTAATAATTTTAAGTACTTCTCAACTCATAAATATTGTTTGCAAGTTTGCTGATATGTTCTTTGCTCCATGAAAGAAAACTTAACCAACAATGAAATGAAACTTGATCCTCAATGTCTCCCTTCACCCCAAAAAGAAGCACTTTTGTTTTTTGTTTTTCTGGGTTTTTAAATTTATTTATTTATTTATTTAAGTAAGCTCTGTGCCCAGTATGGGGCTCAAACTTATGATCCCAAGATCGAGTCACATGCTCTTTGGACTGTGCCAGTTAGGCACCCCAAAAGATGAACCTCTGAATGAGTAACTATAAAACTAGATAAAGACAATCTAATACTAAGTTTTAAAAAAAAGTTTAGGGGCGCCTGGGAGGCTCAGTTGTTAATCATCTGCCTTTGGTTCAGGTCATGGTCCCTGTGTCCTGGAATGGAGCCCCGCATTAAGCTCCCTACTTGGCAGGAAGCCTGCTTTTCCCTCTCCCACTTCCCCTTGTGTTCCCAATCTCACTGTGTCTCTCACTGTCAAATAAATAAATAAAATATTTAAAAAAAAAGTTTATGTCTCAAAAACTCATATACATGCTATGGTTAAAAAGACATATTCTTTGGAAGAATATAAGGAAATAATAAACACTGACTTCAGGATGATGGTTAGCATAAATGAAAGATGGCCATGGGATGGATTAATGAAAAGGATAATACAGTTAAGATTATTACCAGTAGTCAGAAAACTATAAAGTACTCATGAAAGAAATTGAAGAAGACACAAAGAAATGGAAAAATGTTCCATGCTCCTGGATTGGAAGA
>NC_081561.1:80434889-80466130 GCF_022355385.1 Mustela nigripes | reverse complement strand
GGAGAGGCAAAGTTACCTGCCAGGGCCCACACAGGGAATGACCTCCCACATCTATGACCAGTGTGCCCTACCATGTGGGTACACCATGCTGCCAGCTGACCTATTGCTTGCCACTGGCATGAACCTTACAGATCATGAAATCTACTGGAAGCAGCTGGTCTTCTCCATCGTGATAATTGGTGTCTTGGCCCTTGTTCCATAGGCTCTCTGGACACTCCACCCTGCCCCAGTGGACTCAGAGGCTACCCCCAGAAGGCTTTGCTCTGTCCTATGGAACAGCTGTGTGTTCCATGGTAGGTCGAGTGGAGGAGTGGGGACCCCTGTAAGACCTTGACTCTCAGGATTCAAGGAAGGCAAGGAGGCAGAGGAGAGAGCATCTATAAATTCTGCCATGACCTGGGTGTCCAAAAAACCTGTGGAGAATTGTTGATCAGGCTGGGCTGTCTGACAAACATATGGCCTCATGGTTGTCATGGTTTCTGTGGTCATTTTTCTCTTCTCATGCTCCAGTCATGCTACTTCTTTATGTCAGTGCAGATGGGAGGACTCTAGAAGTATCTGATATGTCTCATACACCATGATAATGGTCACCTCCTGCCTCATTTCCATCCTTTGCGTGACCTCATGGACCCAAGTAGGTCCATACTGGTGCCTTCACCTACAAAGTGTGCCCCACCACCGCCTCTGATAGTAGCCTGTGTCATAACAAACCCAGGGTGTCTAATTAAGGAAGTATTGGAAGTTAGCTTTAGGTGCTGAGTGCAAGATCTACCTTCAAGAAATGCCCATCTGCCCAAATATAATTAGAATGGGCATATGGGCGTGACGTGCAGGATTCAAGGAAGGCTCTGTCCTGAGGCAGTTGTTTCTAAGCCTAAAATCCTGTCATTAAAATTACATTCTCTAGGAATGTATACCCACCAGTGAGTGTAGTGTCTGTCCAGTGTCTTAGCTTGGGAAGGGTTCACTTCCTGGAAAGCATTAGTGAGTGGGTATGAGAAGGTAGAACAATATATGTGAGAGGACATCACACATCTGATTTCGAAGTCTATTCTGGGTCACTGCTGCTGGGTATATGGCAGTCCCTTTTTAGGTGGATTGGGATTTCTTTTATTGATGGAATGCTTTCTAGTTTTTAATATTGGTAATTTGGGTTTTTTTTAAACTCCAGTTATATTTATTTATTTAGATTTTTTTGTCCATCTTCTTTATTAATCTTTCTCTCATTGATTTTACTTTTTGCATTTTATTTGTGATCTCTTGTCTTCTTTTTAAGTTTAAATTCAATTAGCCAAGGTATAGTACATCAATCCTTTTTTATATAATGTTCAATGATTCATTAGTTGAATATTGTATTCTTTCATTCTTCTTCAATGCCTCTTGTAGTTCAGTTGAATTTATTCTGTCTCAAAATCTTGTAACAATCTTTATTTCTGAAATGACCTTTAACTTTTTCTTTGATATTTTTGTTCTGACCACCTCTTATTTCATGTCTTCCTGGATTTTTGGCCACTTATGTGTGAGTTTTAAAATTTCTGATTCAAGGTATTTTATTTTTCATCTGTTAAAATCTTTGTTTACAGATATTTATATAATTAAAGTTGTAGGTGTTGTATTAACCTTCTCCCTGGCAAGGTGTTTCTGGTGGGACATTTTTTTTCTGCAGAAATATTTCAGTTTTCATTTGTTCTGTTTTCTTTAATAGTAGATTTATATTGAAGTTGTCTAATATTTTTCCATTAACTTTGTAATGTCTTATTTTAATAGACCAGCAGGGACAGTTTAATGATCAAACTGTTCTAGGCTTTGACCACTGGGAAGCCTTCAAGGTTAGTTCCTGTTCTCATTCTTTGACTTTATAGCATTTCCTTACTTTCCGACCCTAAAAGATACTGTAGTCTCATCTTGTATTTTCTAAACTTAGTTCTAGAATCAGCCATTTCTCCAAGAAGCCTTAGCCCACTTATTGGAGAATGGTAATAAAAAACAAAATCTGGGCTTCTGGTGTGTTTATGGCTACTGTGGTATCACTGCTTCCAGGCATAGCCAGGAAATATATACCATGTGTAACTAATCCATGTATACACACTCTGTCTACTTCAGGTTCTGTCTCTCTGTATATATATTGGGCTGAATGTAGGTTCATTTTGATGTCTCTGACTCAAATCCATTACCTGCAGGGCTCATCCTAGCCTTCCATTTTGCTTATTTGTAACTTCTTTTCTCTTACAGTTAGAAACATGGCTTCTAACATCCCCAGTTATTTACTTATTTGTCCAGTCTTGTATACAAACTTATATACATCTTATATACATGTAAATTCATTTTAGAATTTTTACCCAGGAGTGCCTGGATGGCTCAGTTGGTTAAATGTCCAACTCTTGATTTTGGCTCAGATCATGATCTCAGGATCATGAAACCAAGCCCCATGTCCAGCTTCGAGCTGGGCATGAGGCCTGCTTAGGATTCTCTCTCTCTCTCTCTCCATCTCCCTCTTCCCCTTCCCCTGTTCATGCACACTTTCTCTCTCTTAAAAAAATTTTTTTTAATTTTTACCCAAACCCTGTGAGAAACAAATTTACCAGAGACCTGCTCTCTGAAAAACCGAATGAAAGAGCTATTTGCCAGTTACCCACATTAAAATTATGTACTAAAATAAACTTCTATTCTCTGAAAAGCATGAAATTAGCCTATTGTTTCTAAGGTAATCAAATGAGGAGGTAATTTGGGGGTATAATATGGTAATCAAAGGTAGTGGGAGGGCGTTGAAAAAACCAAAATCCACTGCTGATAAATGAGTTTATTTGTCAAGGATTTGCTCTTGCCCAGCCCTCAGTGTGAATAGACTGGTGTCCTGCTGGGAGGTTAGGGTTTAAACCTCATGCAAATATTTCCTGCAAGATAGAAATGTTATATACTCAGAGGCTAAGGGAACTCTGAGGAACAAGCATTCATTTCCAAGCTTTATATTACCCATCCCCACCAGACCCTGGGACATGAGTACTTTATGCAGTGCCAAGAATTGTACACTTCTGGGGTGGGGAGGTGGGTTTGGCTCATTGAACAGAGAAATGTAGACATTTGGGGCCTGACTGGGTCCTAAGGGTTCATTGAAAGGTCTGACTATGGAGGAAATGGTTAGAAATTTGGAGAAAAATTGGGAAAAGAGAAAACGATTGAGTAATAAAATGAGGACAACATAGGCATTGATTATATAATGAAAGAAATAAAGTGCCCTAAGCTGGTGTCTTGGTTTATTCACCAGTGCTCTACTGTCCAGGCTTAGGGGACATTGTCTTCCACTATTTTTGTGCATAGGATTTGAGGAACCTCAGTCTTCTGTTTATGAATAACAGCATCTGAGAACCAGTAAAGACCCACACCCAAGCACATCTCCCAACTCACTTTATTTTTCCAACAGATGTTCCCACAATAGGTCCAGCAGCATGTATAATTTTTGCTTACACATTTAAGGGCTCTAGAACACTTCTTGGTACATTCAGTGACACTTGGCTCTCCCCAGCATTCCTCAAGGAACATTTCATTCCCTGTAATTGACATGAGTTGGAAGAGGCTGAGAGGGGCCACATAACCAAGGTGGGAAGAGAAGTCCTTCATAAGCTTAACAGCCCCTCCTAGAATCCAAGACCCACCAAGCCCCACCCAGGTATCCATCTGCCTTAGGAGAAAATCCCTGTACTGAACCTCCTCATTGCATCTTCATAGATCCCCGCCTTTTCTGCTCCCATAGGCCTCTGGGCCCTCATCAAGCTTCCTGGAGATAGGATTCAGCATACACCCCCACACACATACACTCCTGTGTCCTCCTATAAAGTCTACGTTTCTGTAACAGGAGACCTCAGGGTCCAAGGCAGCCTCTAGCCTCGTTACCATACCTACTTCCTAGTGTGGGAAGCCACACCAGGGGGAATAAGGAACAGATTATCTCCCTTCTTCTGTTTCTTATTGACCCTGCCTTTAAGAACAGCTTTTTTTTTTTAATTTTTTATTTTTTTATAAACATATATTTTTATCCCCAGGGGTACAGGTCTGTGAATCACCAGTTTTACACACTTCACAGCACTCACCAAAGCACATACAAGAACAGCTTTTCTCCAAATTCTTCTCTCTCTCACCCACTTTCTTGGCACCCTCCACTGATTCCATTTTCTCATCATATGGCCCTCAAATTTACCCCACTAGAGACACATCTCATGTCTCTTTTCTATCTTTTCACATTCTTAAAGATTTGCCACTGAAACTAAGGGTATATATATTAAGAAATCCCCCTACAGTACTCTTCAAATCACACACAGCTAAGACACGGAGCTTCTGGAAGTCTGGAAAGATATGGTACCCTGACATGGAAAAATAACATATCTTTATAACTTATGGGATGTATGTAAAAGGTGGCAGGGCCCATTGCCACTTTCAAAGTTGGAAGAGGAAGCATCGGAGAACCTCCACTTGGACATTTCTTAGATCTCTGTGCATTAACTAAAAAGTCTCTGAATCTCTAATAGGTGACCCAGGGAAAGTGGGTCGTGAGTCCTGAGTCAAACGTGCCAGACACAATACCCCTTCACTTGTCCAGGAAAAAGCACAATACCCTCCTTCCACAGGATGCCCACCCCCAGGTTAATCACCTACGGCTGTGTTTTTCCTTCATCACTCCCAGCACAGACGGTAACACCATACAGAGGAATGTCATGAGTTGAGGTGTCCAGAGCTTCATGATGATGACCGTATATGTCTGAATATATACTGTCAGGATGTTTTTTTCCCTTTCCAGTTGCTGCTGGAAATTGAGAGATAGAAACAGACTTGTGAGGCAAGAAGAATTGATTATAAAATTTCTTTACTATTTGTCTACTTATTCCTCCTTGTCCCCATCCACCCAACAACAGGCACACACACACCAAAGCTGAACACTGGCTTTGCTGAAAGGTTTCTCTGTATCGCACACTTCCTGCCTTCCTTTTTTTTTTTTAATTTTTCATTTATTTTCAGCATAACAGTATTCATTATTTTTGTACCACACCCAGTGCTCCATGCAGTCCGTGCCCTCTCTAATACCCACCACCTGGTTCTCCCAACCTCCCCCACCCTCCACCACTTCAAACCCCTCAGATTGTTTTCCTGCCTTCCTTTTATAGAAAAAAAATTATTTTATAAATGTGTTGCTTTCCGTTGATGAAAAAATAATTCAAATCCAGCTGACAAAATTCTTAAAACACAGAAAAGTACAAAGAAGACAATGAAGTATTTCTGGTAATTCCACTATATTGGTGTATGTAATCCTATCTTCTATAAAACTGAAATCATATCAGACTTGCTGTCTATATCTTTTTTATAACTTTTTATTATGTTCATCACCATACAGTACATCATTAGTTCTTGATGTAGTGTTCCATGGTTCATTGTTTGCATATAACACCCAGTGCTCCATGCAAAACGTGCCCTCCTTAATACCCATCTCCTTGTTGCCTATATCTTGACTTTTTTTTTTTTTTTTTATTTTAAAGATTTTATTTATTTATTTGACAGAGAGAGATCACAAGTAGGTAGAAAGGCAGGCAGAGAGAGAGAGGAGGAGGAAACAGGCTCCCTGCCGAGCAGAGAGCCCGATGTGGGACTCGATCCCAGGACCCTGAGATCATGACCTGAGCCGAAGGCAGCGGCTTAACCCACTGAGCCACCCAGGCGCCCTATATCTTGACTTTTTATTTTAAAATGTGTAACATGATATTCAAGGTGCCTGAGTGACTCAGTCAGTTAAGCATCTGACTCTTGATTTCTGCTCAGGTCATGATCTCAGGGTCATGAGATTGAGCCCTGTGTTGGCCTCTGTGCTGAGCTTGGAGCCTGCTTAAGATTCTCTCTCTCCCTCTCCCTCTGCCACTCCCCCATCCACCTGCTTGAATGCTCTCACTCTTTCTTTCTCTAAAAAAAAATTTTTTAACTTAAAAGTTAAAAAAATTAAAAATGCGTAACAAGATATTAAAATTAAAGTTTTGGCCAAACCTTTGGATAGCCCCTAAAATGAGCTTGTGAGACAGATCATCTGGGAGTTTAAAGAAAATCTGCTCAAAAATCATCTGCAAAAAATACATCAAGTACCTGGCCATCTTCCACATTTAAAACAAGTCAGGACTCACGTGCACCTGAATGTTTATAGCATCAATGTGCACAATAGCCAAACTATGGAAAGAACCTAGATGTCCATCAACAGATGAATGGATCAAGAAGATGTGGTATATATACACAATGGAATACTATGCAGCCATCAAAAGAAATGAAATCTTGCCATTTGCGACAACATAGATGGAACTAGAGCGTATCATGCTTAGTGAAATAAGTCAAGCAGAGAAAGACAACTATCATATGATCTCCCTGATATGAGGAAGTGGTGATGCAACATGGGGGCTTAAGTGGGTAGGAGAAGAATCAATGAAACAGGATGGGATTGGGAGGGAGACAAACCAAAAGTGACCCTTGATCTCAGAGAACAAACTGAGGGTTGCTGGGAGGAGGGAGGTTGGGAGAAGGGGGATGGGGTTGTGGACATTGGGGAGGGTATGTGCTTTGGTGAGTGCTGTGAAGTGTGTAAACCTGGCGATTCACAGACCTGTACACCTGGGGATAAAAATACATGTTTATAAAAAAATAAAAAATTAAAAAAAAAAAAGAAGTTTACAGTGGGGAGTGAGGGACACAGGCAAGTAATGACAATACAATATGATAGTGCAAAAAAAAAAAAAAAGATTATTACCAGTGTCCTAGCTTTTGTTTCATGGATTTTGTTTGTGTTTTTTGTTTGGTGGCAGATTCCCAGATGATTATGATACCATTTTAAAATAGAGATGGATGATGGTTGGTTGATAGATTTAGATAGACAGAAGGATCGATCGATCAAGTAAAACAAGTATGGACCAATGATGAGTATATTATGAACCAAAAATCACTAAACCTGAAATGAAAGGACATGAAACTATCCACCACAATATGAAAACAAAAATTCTTGACAACATGTGGATTAACATCCAAGCTACAATATCTGGATCAACTCAAAAGTCATTCATCCAGATTCTGTAATTTTCTTCTTCCAATTCACTAAACACTTTCAATTATGCTGCACAAAGTGACCAGTGAGACTTTCTAACATCATCAATGGACCTTCGGCAAGGAGAGTAGTACCTAAACAGAAAGGGGCAAAAAAAAAGCACAGAGGAAAATGCTGCTGTCTCACCTATAGACTCTCTGGAATGGGGCTGAAAACGCCCACAAGCCTCTGAATAGGCAATTGGTGATTCTTATCCATACTGCCAATACTTATTAAGTGCTAAGTATATGTCAAATGTCATGAAAAGCACTAAAATCCTTCAGATTCATGATTAGGACAGTCCGAACAGATTCTTATGTCTAGCCCATCGTGTTCCAGACAGCCCAGAATCAACATATCCTCAGGTCAAAGAATCAAGATAGTACACAGTCACAGTGGAAAACAGTATGGAGGTTCCTCCAAAATGTAAAAACAGAAACATCATATGATCCAATAATTCAATTTCTTTTCTTTTTTAAGATTTTATTTATTTATTTGACAGAGAGAGATCACAAGTAGGCATAGAGGCAGGCAGAGAGAGAGAGGAGGAAGCAGGCTCCCCGCTGAGCAGAGAGCCCGATGCAGGACTCAATCCCAGGACCCTGAGATCATGACCCGAGCCGAAGGCAGCGGCTTAACCCACTGAGCCACCTAGGCACCCCGATAATTCAATTCTTGAGTACCTACCCAAAAACAAAACCAATCATGTCAAAAAAGACCTATGTACTGCTATGTTTATTACAGCATTATTTACAGTAGCCCAAATATGGAAGCAACCCAAGAGCTCATCAATAGACAAATGGATAAAGAAGATGTGGTATATATAAAACAGAGTATTCCACAACCATAAAAAAGGATGAGATCATGCCATTTGAAACAACATGGATGGACTTACATGGTATTATGCTAAGTGAAATAAGTCAGGCAGAGATAAATATCATATGATTCTACTCATTAGTAGAATCTAAAAAACAAATGAATAAACAAACAAAAAAGAATCAGACCTATGAATACAAAGACCAAAATGATGGCTGCAGTAAGGGAGAAGGGTAGGGGGTTGGGCAAATGGGTGAAAGGTAGTGGGAGATACAGGCTTCCAGTTATGGAATAAGTCATGGGAGTGGTGTATGGGTGGCTAGTCAGTTAAGTGACCTGCTCTTGGTTTCAGCTCAGGTCATGGTCTCATGGGTCATGAGATCAAGCCCCACATCAAATTCCCTGCTCAGCAGAGAGTCTGCTTGAAATTTTTTCCCTCTGCCCCTCCCTCCCAACTCCATGCTCGCTCTCTTTCTGTCTCTCTCTAAAGTGGATAAATAAATCTTAAAAAGAAAAAAAAAAAGTCATGGGAATAAAAGTTACCACATAAGGAATACAGTGATATGGTAATAGTTACATATTGGGTAAGATGGTAGCTACACTCGTGGTGAACATAGCATAATGTATAAACTTGTCAAATCACCATGTTGTGCACCTGAAACTAATGTAACATTGATGTCAACCATACTCAAAAAAAATAAAATAAAATAACTTTCAGGTACGTTATTTGGCTTCTTACCTATACATGCAAATGCTGAAGCAGCTCCTTTATAAAGTAAGATTAGAATGGCTCCCCAAAGTTAAAAGATTTCAAATCTCTATTATAAGAATTGGGGATGGGGAGGAGATTTTCCCAACAGATTAGATTTCACACAGAAGTGTTGCTATTTATCTTACCTGCTATCTCCAAAAGTGAGTTTACATGATCTCCTTCTGCCAGCTTGACAAATCCAACCTGATTTCTAAAACTGTCAATCCCTTGAAAGGGCAAAATCAATTGTTTTCCTTGGAGGATTTCTTCTATGAATGGTTTTAATTCCAAAAGAGCACCAATACCACTGGTAAGAGAAAATACAATTTTCAGTAACATATTAAGTAATAAAATATATAAAACAAAACAATCAGTTTTAGATAATTTTTTTGTTTTAGATAAATTTTAATATTTGTTCTAGTTGAAGCTCAAAAATAACTTCAAAACCTAATCCATATGATGAAAATAGTTATTTTTTTAACTTTTATTTATTTTTCTTACAATGTTCTGTTAGCCAACATACATCATTAGTTTTTGCTGTAGTGCTAAATGATTCATTAGTTGCATATAACACCTCGTGTTCATCATTACACCTGCCCTCCTTAATATCCATCACCCACTTACTCCATCCCCTGACCCCCTCCCTTCTGTAACCCTCAGTTTGGTTTCTGGAGTCCAAAGTCTCACATGGTTTGTCTCTCTCCCTGATTTTTAAACAAAAGTTACAGAAGAAGTGTATTAAATCTTCACTTAATTATAATTTGTATTATATTAAAGACATGAAAGAAAATACTATTTTATAAGTCACCAAGAAGCTTTCACTCAAGGAAACACTACATGGACAACTCAAAAAATATTACTGATAATATATTCCAAAAAGTCTAATACCACAGGATCTTATATTAGATTATGTGGAAAGTTCTGGGCCCTTATTAAAAGTATTAATACAGTATTTACTATCTGCAAATGACTCTACTAAAACTTAATATTCATTACCTCTTAAACTATAATAGCCTCCATAATGAGGTAATACTGTAACTGGATTAAACAAAATACAAGCTTATATTTGCCAACTACAACTATGTAAGTTTATTTCTGTTTAACCTATGTGATTTTAGGATGAACCTTTCATTTTTCTTTGTTTACTTATTTTTATTTTATTATTTATTTATTTATTATTATTTTATTTTATTATAGGACTACGCCTTTTTTCCTTCATAATAACAAGTGAATTAAACATTATCAGGTTTGGAATATTTTGAACATTAGGATAAGTTATTTCTACCTTTAAGAGAATTCTGGTGTAGGAATGTTGTTATGAGAAAAAAATTAAAATCTCACTAGAGGGCAGCAATTACTCCAAAAAGAAATAGGTACATTCTTACATAATGTAGAGAGGGCTTTTAAAACACCCTCCTGCTGCAGTATCAGTAATTTAAACAGTCTTGATCAGTGTGATCTGTTCACCAGTAACTATATGTCACATGTGTGAAAAGAAATTTAGGTATTTTTCTAGCCTTTTCATTTTTCTAAATTAGTTTTCATATAAAGTGTGTAACTGATATCATCCATAACTTCATACTGAGTTCCAATTCTCATCTTTGCCATAAAAAGTATACAATACTTCAAAATACCTTTGGAAAGGTCAACATTTCTCATTGCACCTCCAAACCCACATATTGAATGCACTCTTTCCTGACTGTATGTTCATCCAAAGAGACACAGTGTACATACTTCTACTGCAAGACTATCCTTCACTGTGTGCTGGGAGTTAGAGCTTGTGAAAGTCAAATGGCCACTTCTGGTTCACCTTTCATAAACTGGGGAATTCAAGATACTCATTTTAAATGTAACTATGTACTAAAGCAGGCCATGCTAAAGGTTAGGGCTTTTCATAGACTGTGAATTCTAGATGCCATTTTTTCATTAAAGAAATATAGATGATCTTGGGGTGCCTGGGTGGCTCAGTGGGTTAAAGCCTCTGCCTCCAGCTTGGGTCATGATCCCAGGGTCCTGGGATCGAGCCCTGCATCGGGATCTCTGCTCAGCAGGGAGCCTGCTTCCTTTCCTCTCTCTCTGCCTACTTGTGATCTTTGCCTGTCAAATAAATAAATAAACTCTTTAACAAAAAAAGGAAAGAAAGAAACATAGATGATCTAAACTCAGTCCAGTTTGTTTTTTTCAGATCTCTAGGAGCATAAACCAATAAATAACTCCCAGTGAGGTATCACTGATCTCCGAGTAAGAAAAACTCATAGTGTCTATTGTTAAGTATCACTAATTTTCAAGTTCTTTTAAATAGAGTATCTTTCCAAGAATGATTTATGGAAAGCCTTCTTTATAGTAAAATGAATAAAAATCATATGCATACGTGAAATAGCACTCTGAAACCAGAGTTCAGACCTAAAGATGTATTTGAAATTAAGGCAGGACAGCCACCTTCTCAACTCAGGAGCTGGGTTTGGCCCTACAAATTTCTGTGCCTTTCTTCTACACTGTGAGCAAAGGACTAGAGGTGATATCTAAAGAAATTCATGATTTAAAAAAAAAATTTTTTTTAAGTAATCTCTGCACCCGTCGTGAGGCTTAAACTCACAACCCTGAGATCAAGAGTCGCATGCTCTACTGACAAGGCCGGCCAGGCACCTTGAAGAAATTCATGATTTTTAAAAAATGCTTCTGCATACTCCATATCCAACCCACTGATCAGTGTATCATTAAACAACTAAATAATGATACTAGATTTTGAAAAGTAGGAACACAGAACAAGGAACTGATAACATAGATGTCAGCATATTATACAGTGGAGGATGAAAGGTAAAATTAAAAGATTCGTATAAATAATGTTTTACCAGTAAACTCAACCAGTTTCTCTCTCACTATATAGCTACCAAAAGTGAAGTCACATCTTGATTCTGTTCCTCATTTAAAAGTTAACACTGTTAGGGGGCCCGGGTGGCTCGGTCCACTTAATGAGTGGCTGACTCTTGATTTAGCTCAGGTCATGATCTCAGGGTCCTGGGATCCAGCCCCGTGTTAGGCTTCCCACTCAGCAGGAAGTCTGCTGGAGGATTCTCCCTCTCCCTCTGCCTCTGCCACGTGCGTGCTCACACTTTCTCTCTCAAATAAATACATGAATCTTTAAAAAAAATACAAATAAAAATAAAAAAATAAAGGGGTGCCTGGGTGGCTCAGTCATTAAGTGTCTGCCTTCGGCTCAGGTCATGATCCCAAGAGTCCCGGAATCAAGCCCTGCATAGGGCTCTCAGCTCGGTGAGGAGCCTGCTTCTCTCTCTCCCACTCCCCCTGCTTGTGCTCCCTTCTCGCTATGTCTCTCTGTGTCAAATAATAAATAAAATTTTCAACAATATAAATAAATAAATAATAAAAACACTGCCACAGACACTTCCCTGGCTTCCCAAACTAGTAGCAAATCTTCACTCCTTTGAAATTTCATTAATACTTTTTATCTTATGAAATATACTAGTTTTTAGATTTTTCTATTATAGTAATTTGAGTTCATATGGTATCTAGTCAACTTAATCATATAATCCATGAGCATAAGAGCCATTCCTGGTTGATCTTCATTCTCCCCAAAGCACTCTGTTCAGTATCTTGCATGTGACTGATAACACTGGTTGAGGGGCAAAACATTATCTTGTCTGGATAGCAAACCTCATTTATTTCTTAGATTTTTCATTATAACTTTGTCAAGAAGAATTCCTAAACTGCAAATACCTGGTCACCATCTTCTAGTAGAGAGAATATTCCCAGTATCATAAAGTTGCAGAGGGATGCCACTTCAAACACAAAGCTAACTGGCTACACATTTCTTTTTTTTTTTTTTTTTTTTTCACAGAACTAAAAGTCTTTGCAAAAAGCCCTCATAAATTTAAAAAATATATATATTTTTAAATCTTAAAAAAAAAAAAAAATCCTGGTAAAACATGGGGCTGAATGACGCAGAGTGTCACCATGCTCTCTGCACAGGGATTCTTCGATGTGTAATGCCATGACTTAGGGCAAGACGCTGCTGCCTTGTTCAGAATGGTCCCATGCGCTGCAGATGGCTTAGCGACTGTCACTCCTGCCCATCCAGGGCCCACAGCAGTCCTCAATAATCGTGACAACCAAAATACCTCCCCCCCCCAATATCTCTAAAAGCCTCCTGGAGCAGGCAGTCCAGCCTCCAATGAGAAATGTAGGCAGCACGATACAGTGGAGGCACACCTGCCCCCTCACCTCATCCCCACTGCACACCACGAGTTCATCAGTGGAGGCCACTGAGGTGCAGGAAGCCATCCATACCTGCACAGACTGATCTTTCCCACTTCTCTCGTGCCCCTATGCTCATCCTCTCCCTCCTGTCTCTACCCCACCCCTTCCCTTTGCATCTCCCCGCCTTCACACGCACACCCCATGGAGTAATAAGAGAACTGACTAGTTCTGGGTACTAAACTGACCAGGATTTGCTTAATTCCTCAGGCTCTTGCTTCTTCATATGTATAAGAGAGATGGCATTTCTGTGCTGCCTCCCAATACCATTAAGAGAATCGAAGAAAATAGTATTTATATGGGGGATGGAAGCTGAGGAGCAGAGGCTGATGTAGACATGCCATAAGCCATGGCCAAAACCCCCTTCTGAAACAGAGATAAACTTACACTTACTGATCAGGGGTGATTCAGTATTTTCTAGTTTAAAAAAGTCTCTTTGGGGTGCAATTATTCAGTTAATTCAAACCTCCTTTCAGGAGTTTATCCCTTCACTCTCTCCTCCTTCTTCCCAAGGAATCCAGGATACCCTTCTAAGAGAACTCAGGAAGATCTCTGGACTGCTTGCTGTTTGAGTCCTCAGAGATTCCCATTTCAGAGGGACTGGTCCGGTCATATCCCTGGGTGCCCTGTTTCAGGGTCCATGACAGCATGCTTGTTCCTTCTGGCCATTGTACCAGGTACTGCTAAAGCACAAGATCCCTGCCAGAGTCTCTGATCAAGAAACATGGATGTTAGGGCGCCTGGGTGGCTCAGTGGGTTAAGCCGCTGCCTTCAGCTCGGGTCATGGTCTCAGGGTCCTGGGATCGAGTCCCGCATCGGGCTCTCTGCTCAGCGGGGAGCCTGCTTCCCTCTTTCTCTCTCTGCCTGCCTCTTCAACTACTTGTGATTTCTCTCTGTCAAATAAATGAATAAAATCTTAAAAAAAAAAAAGAAACATGGATGTTCAGTAGTGTCCTCATCCCTTACCCAGCTCCTTCTGATTCACAAATTCTTTCTGAGCTGGACTTCCAAGTCCACCCACCAAGGCACAAGAAACTTCTGCATCCATCTTTATGTCTTGACAAACAATCTTGACAAACAATGGGGAGTTGTAGGAACGACCCCAGGTCCACCCATTAGAGGTCTTCCTCAACTCTAATCTACCACCTTTGTGACACCACATTCTTCCAGCATTAGTTGAACAGGAACTTCTCCAAAGAGCTTGAGTGTTCCCCGGCCATACCCTGAGAACCCGAAACCAATGTGAGTGTCTCTATCATTCCTAATTCTCTGCTTCGGCACTGGTGGGAGCCAGGGTTGGAAAGAACACTCAACCCCGACAGAGGAGCCAGGACGTTGTGCCTTGCTCCATGCCTCACTGACTCCACCCAGTGGAGTCCTTCCCACCCAGGAAATAAGACTCAGAGCAGCCACCTCAAAGTTGTCTGTGCTTTCACTGACCACAGTGAAGTTCTTTTGAATTTGTTGCTAGTTCGATATCTCCTACTTGCCACCCCTTATACCAGCTCACGAAGAGGAAAGACTGAGGTTCCCCAAGAAAGAAGGAATTCTGCCTCTAAACTGCCTTTGGACTTGAGACTACATCAACACTTCCCTGGATTTTGGACTTGTCAGCCTCCACAGTCACATGAGCAAATTCCTTAAAATAAATTCTGTATGTAAGTATAGATACAGACATGTCAAGATACAATACATCTAGATATCTATACAGATATACATCCTATTGGTTCTGTGTCTCTGGAGAACACTAATTCACCGTTCTAACACACACAGGGCACTACTCTTCTCTCAGGCTTTCATCTTCTCACCATTTTATCTTCCTTGGTTTCTTTTTCTTTAAGAGCATCAGAGTACTTATTTTGTCTTCTCATTTGCAAAGTGAAGAGTGAAAGTGAGTCAAGTAAAAAATCTTCTAGGCCTTTCTGCAATTGCAGGGGGCCCAAGACCTGCTCTTGGGTAGATCAGGTTGGAAGACATCAGAAGACCAATTTCTAGAGACACGAGGGTCGACTGTTTAAAAGACATAACTACAAGAATCATAATTTGGCTTCAGATTTTGAGTTACTACTTCATTGTTTTCTCCCTTTTCCTCACCCTCTTCCTGATGCAAGTCTTGTTCTTCATTCCCTTGGGAAACTATATGTCAGGGTAGAAAATTGAAGTAATCTGCAATACATTCTGATCCTGGTTTTCCAAAGAGACAAAGCTCCAGCTTAATTCAGAGATCTATACAGATGATAACAAGGTACAGACAGAGTATCCCAGAGAATTGGGGGGAAGACCAAGGTTTCTCCACTCCAGGCTGGAAAGCAGCTGCCAATGACTTATGCCCAAACTTTATGGCACACCTCTAGAATTAGGATTGGGTATTATACAGGCACTCTAAGATTGAGTAAGGTAAAATTGTAATTGTCTACTGACCTAAGGAATGGCTGTTCTAATAACTAATAACACCGGCTGCCTGCTGTGTGCCAGGCTCTATACAAGGAGCTATTACATGTACTGGTACTATTATTTTCCCCATTAATTAAAAAGTGGACAACTGGCCTCAAATCAGGTCTCTATTCAGAGATAGTTGTGCCATGGTTCCATAATCTTTACCAAGAATCCTAACCTAAACGGCCAGTCTCTAGATGCTTACATGACTAACATGGGCAAAGCAACTGCTTAACTAAGGGCTACTATTAGATAACAATAACAGAGTTTAAAAGTCTAGATTAGGGGGTGCCTGAGTGGCTCAGTGGGTTAAGCCGCTGCCTTCGGCTCGGGTCATGATCTCAGGGTCCTGGGATCGAGTCCCGCATCGGGCTCTCTGCTCAGCAAGGAGCCTGCTTCCCTCTCTCTCTCTCTGCCTGCCTATCTGCCTACTTGTGATCTCTCTCTGTCAAATAAATAAATAAAAACTTTAAAAAAAAAAGTCTAGATTAGGAGGAATACTTGAATTGTTAATTCTGTACATTGACTATTTTTTTTGTACATTGACTATCAATTGGAATAAATTATAACAAAGAATGATTCCTTAGAATCTCAATGCCTCTGGGTTCTGCTATGCCTATTCATACTGAAGTAATAATCTGAAAGATGACATTCAAGGAAGACATATTACTCACATGTTTACTTCATCTTCATTCAATAATTGCATCACGAGCAGGGTAATATGAAAGGAGCCGTCACTGGTCATTGCTTTGGCTAGTTGCTTATCTTGTTGTATTATCGCGTTTTGCAGAATCTTAATTCCTCTTATAATCTAATCACACATACGCACATATACACATAAAAAAGAGATTAGACAAGCATAATTTCCTTATGGCAATTTGAAAATCAAGAAGAAAAATAAGCAACAATCAAAATTAGAACTATGTCAAGATTCTTCAACCAAGCAATGCTTAATTACCTACTTGTTCTCAAATATCCTGGATAAAATGACTTGGGAAGCTTAATATGATGTATGAGTTTTTAAAACTTATACAATCCTTGTCCATCTTAAAAACATCAAGCCTGGGGTGCCTGGGTGGCACAGTCAGTTAAGCATCAAACTCTTGATTTCAGCTCAGGTCATGCTCTCAGGGTCCCAAGATTAAGCCCCATACTGGGTCCTGTGCTCAACATGTAGTCTGCTTAAGATTCTCTCTCTCTCTTCTTCTGTGCTCTCCCTCTCTCCCTCTCTAAAATAAATAAATATATCTTTAAAAAAAAAAAAAATCAAGCCCAAGACCCTTATTTTACAAATTGGGTCACTGGTTGGATCCACTGGTTGACAACCTCTCAGTGACCAGGCATCTTTTCAGAAACTTGTCCTTGGACTATGCAGCATGACTCACGATAATTATGATCTTTCTGTAAATAAAAAAAAGTTTCATTCTTGCCACAGAAAGGTCAAACCAGCAGACAACATTCCATTCCTGTTGGAAATATTACTTATTTGTCCCCAAATGAATGTGTCTGAGAATCCATTCTTCATGGCCTTTAAAATTTTTTAGGACAGCAATAATCTCAACAGGAGTGACTATTGTCATTCTTCCAGATGTGTGAGGAGGGGCGTAACCACGGAGGGAGAGTTGCAAAGAAATCCAAACGCTTAGGTCAGAAAAACGATTACAGTGTGCGTGGAGGTGAGAGCCTCGTCTCTCATCAGACTGTCCCCTCTCAGTCTCTGCTCTGAAACAAGCAGGGGAATGATGCTCTTCCCTCCTCCACTTCCAGCTAGGTACAATCCCAGTCAACTTCTCCATGTGAGTGTACTGAAGTTGGTTTGAATGTGAAACAGCAAACTGAGCAACACTCAGAGAACAGAGAGCACATAGAAGCTCTGAAGCAGCAGAATTCGTCAGAGAGAAAAGGGGAAGGAGACGGGGCTGGCAAATGAAGCAGAGTCCATTAAAAAACAGCAGAGATAAGAAACAACGGAATCATGAGCACAGCAGACTGTTCTGATACTAGAGTAGCTGTTTTATCCTGAACAATGTCCCCATTATCTGCAGAATGTGACTGGACAAATCATGAGATGCCGTCCCAGGATCTGACTTCCCATATATATTTCCAATAAATCCGCGTCACTGAAAATAATCTCAGCATTTCTTCCCTCCTTGCCATCTGGAAGACACTGACACAGGAAATGGTTTTTTTCTGGGAGGAAGTTATGCAGTAACACCTAACATACTAGTTCCCAAGGCAAGAGGTCACTTCCATGAAACCTAGCAAAAGAATACTGATAGCTTCATAAAGCGCTCCTGACCTAATAGTGTGCAAAGATCATACAGAGTCACTTTGCTATATTCTCTATCAATAAAACTAAATTATAAACACCTCAAGGTCAGTGTTCATTATTCTGAAACCACCCTCTCACCATGGTGACTAGTAACAATAATAAAAACAATATTTAAAAGTACACCTGAAACTAATAGAACACTGTATATTAATTATGCTGGAATTAAAGTAAAATAAAATAGAGAACTGGCATGAGAACACATCAGTAAATGTCAATTCACATTATTCTAAAACGTGTTTTTCACCTAAAATTTATTAGACAGTTTCCAAATCATTAAATATACAGAATATCTTCGTTTTTTTTTAATAATCTAGGGTGCCAATTTAATTATCTACTCCATTACTTATAAAGTTTTTTTCTCAAAAAAATAGCTTTTAATTAAGAAAACAAAACAAGGGACGCCTGGGTGGCTCAGTTGGTTGGATGACTGCCTTCGGCTCAGGTCATGATCCTGGAGTCCCGGGATCAAGTCCCACATCGGGCTCCCAGCTCCACGGGGAGTCTGCTTCTCTCTCTGACCTTCTCCTCACTCATGATCTCTCTCACTGTCTCTCTCTCAAATAAATAAATAAAAAATCTTAAAAACAAAACAAAACAAAAAAACAGTACTTGAAGAACTGTAGCAGTAACTAACCTTTTTGGCGTGATCACTAGGTTCTAGATACTAAAGTAAGCATTTTACACATACTGGTTCACTGAAGCCTCTGAATGTTGCTATGTTGTAGATACGGGAATTAACTCTATTAAAATAAATTGAAAAACAGATGACTAAAAAAAAAAAAATCTCTTCAAAGTCATATACCCAAAATAGCAAAAGAAAATTTAAGGATAAATTACAACACGTGAGAAAAATACAAGGAATTAGTTTATTTTCAAGAGGGGACAAACAAACATATGTATATATATATATGTATGTGTGTGTGTGTGTGTGTGTGTGTGTGTATACTAAATGGACTCTTACTAAGGCATAACAAGGGGAGAGATCTTGTCATTTGCAAAAAAATACATTGATAGACCTACAGGAGTATGCTAAGTGAAAGGAGTCAGACTGAGAAAGACAAATACTGTAGGATTTCACTTATATGTGGAATCTAAAAAACAGAACATATAAACAAAAATCCAGAAAGAGACCCACAGACACAGAAAACAAACGTGTGGTTACAGAGGGGTGGGTGGTGGTGGGATGCTCAAAATGGGTGAAGGGGAGAGGTGAGATACAGGCTCCTGGTTATGGAATGAGTAAGTCATGGAGATGGAAGGTGCGGCGTAGTGAATATGGTCAGTGGTATCACCACAGCATTATGTGGTGGCAGACGGCAGCTACACTCGTGGTGAGCATAGCACTAATGTACACAGACTGGTGAAATCACTATGTTGTACAACTGAAACTAACGTAACACTGTGTGTCAACTATACTTCAGTCCAAAAAAAAAAAAAAAAAAGTCATACCTCTAAACAATATAATTAAATCCCCAAATCTTAGCTGGTACAAATGGTAATTCTGGTTTAACTGAAAATGATAAGTAGCACAGGATGAGAACTCTGTTTTATAAACAGACTGATGCAAATTAAGGGTGCTGGACTTGGCTCAGAAATTCTGGATTTTAACCCCAAGTCCACCACAGGTGTGAATCCACCCAAGTCACCTCCTCTCCTGGACTCTTGGTTTTTTCAGTTGTAAAACAGGAGTAACAGAATCTGCATTGCCAAACTCAGAGTGTTGTGTTATAGATCAAAGTAGATAAGCTACATAAAAATACTTTGTAAGCTCTACATCATTTGCCTAATAAAAGGTATGGAATACTGCCAATATTAAAATCAGCGGTTCTTTACCCTATGCATCGTGGCCTCCCTGATACCATTAGGCAATGTTTGGAGATATTTATGTCATAACTGGGGACTTGCTATTTGTTTTTTGTTTGTTTGGTTGGTTGGTTGGTTGGTTCTTCTAAAGGCTTATTTATTTGAGAGAGAGAGCATGCATGTGTGCCAGTAGGAAGAGGGGCAAAGGAAGAGGGAGAGAGAGAAGCCGCCTCCCCACTGAGCAAGGGATTCCATCACAGGGCCCGATCCCAGGACCCCGAGATTATGACCTGAGCTGAAAATAAAAGTCAGGCAGATGCTCAACCGACTGAGCCCCCCAGGCACTCTGGGATTTGCTACTTGTACCTAGTGAGTAGAGTATCCACATTTTCATAAAACACTCCATTCTGGGCTCAAATACTAATTATATGTAAATTCAAGATTATGATCAAAAAATTGCATTCATTCACGTATTCAGCATTTTAGTGCAATGTCCAGCATGCTAAAATAGTCTCAGACCATTCACATTTTTTAATTATCTAATAGCTTGTAAACTTAAAATTAAAAATAATAAAATACTTTGAACATTAATTCTCTAATGTCACACAGTACTTATGATGCAGGATTAACTTCAACCTATCAAAATTCTAAATGTAACCTAATCAAGTGATATATTTCCTTTTTTAAAAGTTTTATTTATTTAAGTAACCTCTACACTGAGCATGGGACTTGAACTCACAACTCTGAGACCAAGAGTCAGATGCTCCTCCGACTAAGCCAGCCAGGTGCCCTGAGTCAATGACATATTTCCAGCTATGCTTTGATCCTCCCAATGATGCTCCAGATTAATTTATATATTCCTTGAAATCATGTTAAGAGGTTTTTAAACGCTTTTTCCTAATAATATTCTTAAAACATAAAAGAAAAAGGAAAAAAACCTTCAGCATCTTCTTCCATAAGTACCAATGTCATTAAAAGCCAAAGGAAACTAATTTTTACAGCCACTGTTTAAAATTCTATAAAGCCATCAAAGCTTCTCACCCTAATCCCCAGCCATTGACAGTACTGCACAGGCACATTCTAAAAAATAGCTAATACTACAGAATCATATTTAAATATGATACTCAAAGAAATTTTTTAAAAATATGAGCATTATTAAAATCTTAAATATTTCATTGAGTATTATGTTTAGAGAACAAGAACAACCAACCACCTGTTAAATCTCACCACTAAGCCATATTCCATATGGCTAAAAACAATTCAGTAAGAAAATTCATTTTTCTATCTTTTCAAGCTTTCTAATTGACTCAAGGCATATATAAGTGCAGAGAAAAAGCCTTAAAGTTACAGTGCTTCTGCACAAGGAAGAGAAGTTGCATTCCAGCATAGAGCAGGAGAACATCTGTGACCCCATCTTTTGACATTATTTTCAGAATTTTTCAAAGCTGTTAACTTATGTTGTTCCTAAATTTGCTGCCTCATTAAGATTTACTAGAATTATCACTTCAGTTTGCTATGTAACTTTTCTTCAATGCTGAATACTTTCATTTTTCTTGCTTGTCTATAACCACGGAAAGAACTTGAAAAACTGATGAAAGAACAAAACTGAAGTAAAAAATCATTCTCCAATAGGAGAAGTTTCTAAATCTACCAAGTGCTTAACATACACACCAGGATATCAGACTTTTACAATTACATATCCCAGAAAAGAAGTGAATACTCTGATTATGTTTAGAAGACCAGCAACTTTCTCATGACAAAATGATGAAATATGGAATTAAATGCAACAAATGCCTTTTAAAAACCCCCAAAGAAAATCATATTTTTCCATTATTATAAAAAATCATCTTATAAAAAATTAATACATTCCTGAATTCAGTTTCTAGTTCTCTTGCATTTTTTCAGTGCTGATTTACCTTGTAATATTAACACTCAAAAGAAAGCACATAAAGCCAACAAATGAGTAAATCCAACTAGGATTAACAAACAATTCTAGCCACTTAAGAAACATGTAGGATTTATTATAAACCCATTAAGTTTTTCCTGCTTTATTTTTATTTTTGAATGAATGCATAGTTGCAGGTAATGGAGCAACACATACTTTCATATACTGGAAATTAGGATATTTTTATGCAGCCCTTCTAATGCACTTTCTAATTCTATTTATTAGAAGTATGAAATCATGAATTTCCATTAATGAAGAATTTCAAACATTTCAAAACCTAAAAGTATGTTTAAAAAATCAAAGACCCATATAAGTCTGAATACTTTTTTCTTTAAAACTAGATGCCAACAAGTAGAGGCCAAAAGTAGAGCAACTCATTGTGAATGTGCGAGCTTCTACAAACTTATTTGCAGGTCACTTAATTGGAACTTGGAATACAGTCTCCCATTGAAACAATGTTATAAATGCTGCTTCTTTTCCCAGGCCTTCCCACAAAAGCTCATAAGTAGTTTTAAAAGAAAATTAACACTTGCTACTTTAAAACAAACAAACAGAAAAGATGTTCATATAAAAGATGGAAAATGTGTCTCTTAAGGTCCTATCCTACCTCTCCTCCCTGTATTTGTATGTAGGCGTTCTATTATCTACAAATAAGTCTCTTTAGAGGGAAACATTAAATTATTTGGTTTCCAGGTCACTTGAAACCTGCATTCCCCATAACTTAAGTCACCCTACCCTTAAAGGATGACTATTAAACCTGCATTATAAAACCACCACTTGTAACACTGTATTTCTTATTTTAATTATTGTAAATGTTTTGGTATAACTTGGTATGCCACAAACACATCTGCAGCCCTGAGATGACAGTATTTTGTGTGTGTGTATTTCTACCCCTGCCAAGCTCTGCTCTAGGTACTGGGAATGAACCGAAGAACTCTGTGTGGAAGGCGAGCTCGCTCAGATTGCAAGGATGATAGATCACAAAAGGAAAGCTATGGGAGCCTGGAGGTGGCAGGGTGTGGGTGACGGAGGCGCAGCAGTCACCAGTGAAGAGGTTTGAACTAAGATTTTGGCCTCAACAAAACCAAGAGGAGACAAAAGAAAACTCCCAGACAGAAAAGGCTTTCGGGGGGGGGGGGGCAGAGGAAACCTGGCAAGTTCAAGACCAGAGGGGTTCAAGCCGAAGGAACAAGTGCCAAAGTGGAGAAAGCCGAACCGTGCAGATCCTCACAGAACACAGTAAAGCCTCTGTCTCTACCCTAAAACCACCAGGGAAATAGTGAAGTATATAAGCTGGTGGGTGACATGTCCAGATTTGGGTTTAGAAAGTAATTATCACCTCCATATTACACCTAAAGAAATGTAAACTACAGAAATGAAGTCATCTGACCTACATCCACAGCGAGCTTAGAGCCCAGACGGTATTCAAACAAGACTGTAGGACTGCAAAGCGGCACTCCCCACTTTCTACACAACCTCCCAGAAAGTGAAAAGCAGAAACAAAGGCTATGGCAGCTTACAGGGTGAAAACCAAGAGGGGCAGACCATCCTCCCTCTTCCGCTTGCTCCAGGCACTTCCGTGGCCCAAATCCTGAACTCAACAGAAGGAAAGAATTGCTCGATCCCCTTTCATCTTCATCCCCTCCCCCATCCTGTCCCTCCCCACCATATCACCCCACTGATCTTCACTGGAAGAGGCAGGAAGCCAAAGAGGCCAGAAGGGGTAGGGCCGACATGAAGAGGACACAGAGCTGCTGCTGAGACCACCACGGGAGCCACGGACGGAGTAGAGACAGACTCCATGAAGGGCCTCATTAAAGCAACTTGCAGAAGTGCTTCCCAAACTTCTACCCTGCACAACAAAGCAAGATAAGAAAACTGGGGTCTCTTCCAGTCACAAATCCTGTATCCACATGGGGATTTGCCTGTTTCACATTCTGGGTCCTAAAGAGCTGGCTTCTGACTTCACAGTTAAGTACCATCACCTCTGACTTCCAACTCTCTTCTAACTCCTATATGAGCAGATGATCTTAAATTTCAAAGAAAACTTGTCCAAATAACTCAGAGGTATTTTTATACAATATATAATATGTAACATAATAATTACTCATGGGGCGCCTGGGTGGCTCAGTGGTTTAAAGCCTCTGCCTTCAGCTCAGGTCCTAATCCCAGGATCCTGGGATCGAGCCCCATGTCGGGCTCTCTGCTCACCAGAGAGCCTGCTTCCCTTCCTCTCTCTCTGCCTGCCTCTCTGTCTACTTGTGATCTCTGTCTGTCAAATAAATAAATAAATAAATAATCTTTAAAAAATAATAATAATAATAATTACTCATGACATTAACTCTCTGCCACCTAAATACTTGTAAGGACAAATGTACAGCTAACCCCCCAGTTTCTATTGGTATGTACCAGTAAAATCAGAATCGAATTCATTACTGCATTAAATTCTAAAACCTTATATTGCTTTTTATGTATCTTCCTCTCCCCAGTTACACTGTGATTTCACAGACTAGAAATTTCCTGGAATATATCAATAACATTTATTTTTTTTCTTTTGATATTTATTTATTTGATTTCAATTGCATTTCTTTTGGTTTTTAAAAATTCACTAGCATTTCCTAGAAACACTCTAGTTAAATAAGGGGGGGAAACAAATGCAAAGTGTGCCTGGTGTGAAAAAGAAAACCACAGAAGGCCCTAAGGATAGGGGCCTCATGTCAGCCAACCAAGACTTCACACCTAACTGCCCCCCAGGAGCGGAACAAGTCCACACGGAATTTCCCAGTCAGCAGCAGGACATTCACTGACAGAAGCCTTCCGTTCTCCTCACATGGGTGACCTCACCTAAAACAAGGATTCTCTGCCAATAGTTTCCTTCTTTCCTCTCTCGCTCTCTATCACTCTCTCTCTACCTTTAAAACCCCTCTTTTTTCTGCAGCCTGTTGGAGCACTTTTCTCTCTGCCATATGAGATGCTGCCCGATTCGTGACTTGCTCAATAAAGCCAACGGGGTCTTCAAATTTACTTGGAATTTTTGTTGTTTGATACTAGTAAAAGAGATCACAGTCCACAATCAGAAATTCCGCTCTGCCTCTCAGACTGCACCAATATGTGAAAACAGTCCCTCTTTGAGGGAGCTGTTCTTCCCTGCCTCACCTCTCTACCAGTTCTAACAGATAGAGCAGCTCTCAGCCATTTACAAGGGTTTCTTAGTTTGGGCCAATTGGTCCTGCTTTCTATTATTCATACCACATTGATTTTTCAGAAGTTTAATAGATTTCTACAATAGTTTACCATGCCACATTAAATTGGCATAGCAATGAGTAATTTTTAAAGAAACTGTGTTGCAATTACCATCACCTTACACGAGACTAAGCAGCAAGAGATCCCACTTTACTTTCCCAGCAGAGATTCCAGAATCCTCTTTTTCTACCTGGTCACTACCCTCTGCTTCTGAAAGGTTCCTCCACTGTGGTAGGCAAATGCTTAGAGAGAACCAACCTTGACATGCCATCTGGCAACACTTTTCAAAAGTCTTTTGCAAAATTATTAACTATGGTTGTTTAAATACTATTTCTCAAAATTACTGTTTAAATATATTATATTGCATAAGTAAGATTATTTCTTATTGCCCAGCTAAAATACTGTCAAAGAGACTGAAGGGCTAAGAGCAAATGGGTTTACAAGCATTTAGTGTACCTTAAATTTAATTTAAAATAAAACTTTATAGTAAAAGTTGTTTGTTTGTTTGTTTTTAAATAGCACCTCTAAAAAACAAAACCAAATGAATAAACAAACAAAAATGCAGAAACAAATCCATACATACAAAGAACTGACTGGGCTGCCTGAGGGATAAGGGGTAAGTGGATGAGCAGAAGGGGGGAAGGGGAGACAGAGGTAGTTATGGAATGAGTAAGTCACAGGGATGAAAGGCATAGGGAATATAGTCAATGGTATTTTAATAGTGTTGCATGGTGACAGATGGAAGCTACACCGTCAGTGTGACCACGAGCATAGCACAATATAGATCGTCAAATCACTATGTTATACAACTAAAATCAATGTAACATTTCAAGTCAACTATACTTCAATTTAAAGAAAAGCACCTCTTTGTTGGTGATCGGAATGGATAGGAAATAGTTGGGCTGATAATCTTTTTGCTTTTTTTTCCTCTTCTTTATTTGATCCTTACTGATCCGTTCATTTTCTTTACTTCTCTCCAAATTTATGTGAGGTACATCAGTGACTAGAGGGAAAAAGTCAAACAACAATATGTCTAATGTATTTAAACAAAGATATTTTAGTCAAAAAAAAAAGGAAACAAGCACTACATAAGTAGCAATCACTCATTATAGTCATTTTTAAATCTAAAGAAATAGCTAGCAAACTCTTCTGTAAAGGACCTCAGAGTAAATATTTTATGCTTTGCAGATCATATTGTCTTAGTCAAAACTAACCAAGTCGGCTATAGACAAACACAGAGGATAGGTATAGCTGTGTTCCAACAAAGCTTTCTTTTTGTTTGTTTGTTTTAATTTGACTTATTTATTTGAGAGAGAGTGAAAACTAGAGAGAGAGGGAGAAGGAGGCTCCCCACTGAGCAGGGAGCCCCATGTGGGACTCGATCCCAGGACCCTGGGATCATGACCTGAGCCAAAGGCAGATGCCCAACCGAATGAGCCACTCTACTCTCCCTAATAAAACTTTCTTTACAAAGCAGGTAGTTAGCCAGATTTAGCCCACAATCTAAAGCACAACTAACAACTATCTTCTTCCCCATGCCACAATTTTCATGATACTAGGAAAGATAATTTTTGCATCCATCTTGTATATATGTATTTGTCACCTCCACAACATAACCACTTAGAGCAATGCACTCGAAGTTTGGTTTGTGGTCAATGTGATGCCACAAACTTGCAAAAATTAAGACAGCTTTAGAAACTTCCACAGCAAGTAGGCAAAGTAATTTTGTCTATAAAATGTTGGTTTCTATTTTGTATTCTTTTTCCATTTTTCTAATAGTTCATTTTTTTTTTTTTTACTGTAGTTTACAAAAGTATCAGCTGGCAACAAATAGAAAACTTGAAAAAAAAAAAAAAAAACTAGTCCTTAACCACAGATAGTCAAGAAGCAGGCTACTCGCTAAAGTAGCTTCAAAAGACCCATTTACAATGCCCAACAATTCTAATTATGAAGCTAAGCCCCCAGAAATAATTACCAAATCAGTATGAAATGCCACTGTCTCCTTTTTCACAGACTCTATTGGGAACTCCCCCTATGTATGCAAAACTACCACTGATTGAATTTTCAAGGCTGTGTCTTCTTGACACAAAATGGAGTGCCTAATAGAGACTCTGCAAAAATTCAAGTATAATTGCATATTCGGAGGTATGATTTTAGAAAGAGGTAGGAGGAAGAAACCACCTTATGTACATTCAATCACATGAGGCTGGTTCTATCTTTGGGATCAATTCTAAGAGACTTGGGTGATCATGAGACACAATGCCTTGGAAAGGACTATGGGAAGTCTGAGTTCAGCCAATAGCACACTGCTTGTGTGTCTACACAGTCCTGATCTAACTGAACTCATTATACATGAGAAAAAAGAAGAGCAAAAAAAACTCTAAAAACTGCTCAATGTCAGAGAGTCAAATCTGGCATTTAGACCCTTTAACTTTCCCCTTCTAGTTTATTTTCTACTGGATCAAACTGCTTCTCTGTTGAAGGTCTGCAAAACCACAGGGCAGAAGTAATTTTCCTTACTCTATTATTCTTTAATTTTAAAAAAAAAATTTTTAAGTAATCTCTATACCCAATATGGAGCTAAACTTAAAACCCTGAGATCAAGCGTCACCTGCCTCAGCAACTCGACCAGTCAGGTCCCTTACTGTTCTTTAAAATATTAACAGCGGGGCACCTGGCTGGCTCAGTCAGAGGAGCACGTGATTCGTGATCTTGGGGTCATGAATTCAAGCCCCACATTAGGTGTAGCAATTATTTAAAACTAAATAAACTTTTGGGGCACCCGGGTGGCTCAGTGGGTTAAAGCCTCTGCCTTCAGCTCAGGTCAGGGTCCTGGGATCAAGTCTCGCATCGGGCTCTCTGCTCAGCAGGGAGCCTGCTTCCCCCTCTCTCTGTCTCTGCCTGCCTCTCTGCCTACTTGTGATCTCTGTCAAATAAATAAATAAATTCTTTAAGATAAATAAATAAAAATAAACTTTAAAAGATTTTTAAAAAATAAAAAATAAAGAGTAAATGTTTTTTAAATAAATGTCACAAATGTTTTAGTACTAACTTCTAAGAAAATTAGGAGAGTATGTTTAAAATTTAAAAACTAAAGGTCTATAGAAATAGACAGGAGGAACATACTCTAGGAGGAACATACACTTGTGACATCTACAAGGCAGGAGTAAATTAAGAGCAAGGTAACCTGGGTAAAGAGTCTGACTATATCACTATGAGTTAGGGCAAAATTATCTGGTATATTTGCACATCCACTTCACTGCTATATTTCCAAACAATAGATCTGATGATTAATATGGTTAAAATGGTATATCCTCACAAACAGAACATGTATTTGAAATAAAAATTATCGACTTCCTGTTTATATGCAAGCTTGTCACAACCTTGTAAATTCTATTGCTAAGAAAAAGTTTGCTGTGGGGCACCTGGGTGGCTCAGTGGGTTAAGCCGCTGCCTTCGGCTCAGGTCATGATCTCAGGGTCCTGGGATCGAGTCCCGCATCAGGCTCTCTGCTCAGCAGGGAGCCTGCTTTCCTCCCTCTCTCTCTCTGCCTGCCTCTCTGTCTACTTGTGATCTCTCTCTGTCAAATAAATAAATAAAATCTTTAAAAAAAAAAAAAGTTTGCTGCATTCTCATCTGTATCATGAGCATCATTTGAATTGCCTCATATGATGCCATTGGGTTTTATTTTCCATGCAATTCTTTAAATATGGAAAATGAAATCAATATGTTGTCAAGCTGCTTGTAATTTTAGACATCTAAGAAACAGTCCTACATTCGATTGTAGTAACAAACTAAATCTACTAATTTTAAACAGAAGCCACAAAATATGCTAATAAAGTACCATATATATTTTAAACCGACGTCTGAATACATTTCTAGCCCACTTCCATCTGTTCTTAGTAAACCGGTACTCCAGAAATGGAAACCAATTTTAATAGTCTGGATCAGAGTTTGTGGGTTGGACTCCTGCCCCCCCCCCCCACTTACCAGCTGTGAGATCATAGATTAGTCACATGAACTCTCTTTACTTCAGTTTCCTCCTCTATAATTTGAGAATAATGATAATAATAGGTACCCCACAGGGTCATTTTTGAGTGAGTTAATACATGTACACTCTTAGACGACTTCCTGGTACAAACTTAGCACTATCATTAGGTATTATAATTATCAGATATTACCCAAAGCAAAACAGAATTAGGGAGATAAATGTGTACCTGGATCATTTAGAAGACTCCAAAAAGAAACCAAGATGAAATATAACCTATCCATTGTTTTTCATCATCCAGGCCACTTGTACTCTCCATTATTATGGACAATGAAGAACATTATTGAGCAGTTTTTAAAAAATTAAAGAAAACACTGAAAAATATTTCTAAAGCAAAACAGCCATTTCTTAAAGATAAAATCACAGGCTAATTCTAAATAAGTTCCCAGTATCCTTCGTTTTATATCCCATTGTCCAAATCAGGACACAGAGTTAACCCCATCCAGCACTGGAAGCTGGAATAGTGAGTTATCAACCTAACCCTATGAGGGAAAAGTAATCTGCAAAAGGAAAAGGATGAGGAACAGCTGACGGCAAGGCAACCGGTACTGTCTGTTTCAGTCCTGTAGAGGCAGCACTAGACAGCGAAAAGAGCAATGACCCAAAGCATCCTTCCATCAAATCACTTCATTTCTCTACCTGAGAATTTAGAAAGTTTCCCAATCCTTAGAGAACAGTTTATTCTAGGTCTGAGGCATAAAATCTACCAGAAGAGTCTGGATCTTCAAAGACTTCCGGCACCATGTGAATCTGAAAGTCCCCTCACTGGCCAAAGATGGCAAAATTTCAGCATCAAATAGAATAATAACTTCAATGGTGTGAGAGACATCAACTATGCTTAAATCCTTCAGTTCATTATAATACTCAAAGGAAAAGTTAAACCCAAAATTCACAGGTCATCTTTGGATTAGTCTAAAGAACTATTATTTTATGAATTTAGTGATAAAAGAAAAAAACATCAAGCATTTATCCTGCCTTTCCTTGATAGCAAAGCTGCATACAGGCAATCAAACAGTTAACAAAGGCAAAGTTCTTTTTTATAGAAATTTTCAGCTAAAAATGCAAAAAGACAAGAGTTATAACATCACCATTTTGAAACCCTTCACAGAGCAATGGATCAGCCCAAAGGGTATCAATGGATAATCCATTAAATAGAAAGCTGATGGGGAATTTTAGTAATGGATACATCAAGTAACAAGAAGGAAGCCACTGATAAATCTTAACATCACAAAAAGGCAAGACAACCAAACACCATATACTTCCTGATGTCACACAATAGGAGATTCAAGGCATTTTTACAGCTCTCTTGCCAAATTCCAAAAGTTAGCCAAGATTCTTTAATCTACCAATTTACTTAACTATAAAGGACAGAGAAATACATTAAATGACTATAATATAGGTACATATATACAGACTGATTTCTTCAATAAACACACACACACACACACACACACAAAGGGAGATCTACAGATGGAAAAAAAAAACTGAAGAGATTTGTCAATCAAATATAATGCATAGGCTTTATTTCCTAATTCAAAAGAGTTTTTAAAAAATTATGTCACAGAGAAATGTGAATACTGACAGCATATTTGATGACATTAGCATTTACTCTGCCTTCGACTCAGGTCATGATCCCAGGGGCCTGGGATTGAGCCCCGAGTCGGTGGGGGGGGGGTCTCTGCTCAGCGGGGAGCCTGCTTCCTCCTCTCTCTGCCTGACTCTCTGCCTACTTGTGATCTCTGTCTGTCCAATAAATGGCTAAAATCTTTTATAAATAAATAAATAGATAGATAGATAAATAAATAAAATAAAAAACATAAACAAAAACTAGGGGCAGGGACAGGGGTAGGACAGTTAGATAATCTCTATCTAGAGTCTCTCCTAGCTAGTTTTCTGTCTTCTGTGATAAAGGTAGTAATTTAATACCTGTACCAATTAGGATATTTCATGGTGAAATTAGATTTTAAAAATGGTATCAGTTAGAAGAGCATGTGACTCCTGATCGTAGGGTCATGGGTTGAAGTCCTATGTTGGCTGTACAGATTACTCAAATAAATAAATAAATAAATAACCTGAAGAAGAGGAAGAGAAAGAAAAAGAAGAGTGTCCAAATTAGTAATACGCCTGATTTTATCACCTGTAGTTCATTTCAAAATTAATATAGTAGAAAAAGACCTATAGTCTAGTTTTTCTTTTTTCAAACTGCTAGTATCAACCCACTAGTGGGTTATGAAATCAACTTAGAATATCATCTAAAAGCACTTTTTAAAACCAGGAATGAGGGGCGCCTGGGTGGCTCAGTGGGTTAAGCGTCGCTTTCAGCTCAGGTCATGATCTCAGGGTCCTGGGATCGAGCCCCACATCGGGCTCTCTGCTTGACAGGGAGTTTGCTTCCTCCTCTCTCTCTGCCTACTTGTGATCTCTGTCTGTCAAATAAATAAGTAAAATCTTCATAAAAATAAACAAATAAATAAATAAAATAAAGCCACA